>NC_090729.1:113006561-113018023 GCF_036898095.1 Palaemon carinicauda
GCAGATGTGAACTGGTCAAGAAGTATGCCAATAATAATAATAATAATAATAATAATAATAATAATAATAATAATAATAATAATAATAATAAATATCAATAATAATGTTGTTAATAACAATAATAATAATATTAATAACAATAACAATTATAACAATAATAATAATAACATTAATGATAATAATAATAATAATAATAATAATAAATATTAATAATAATGTTGATAATAACAATAATAATAATAATAATAATAACAATAACAATTATAACAATAATAATAATAACAACAATAATAATAATAATAATAATAATAATAATAATAATATTCATAGTAATAATAATAATAATGATAATAATAATAATAATAATAATAATAATATTGATGATAATAATAATAATAATAATAATAATAACAACAAAAATAACAACAACAACAACAATAATAATAATAATAATAATAATAATAATTATAATAATAATAATATTGATGATGATAATAATAATAATAATAATAATAATAATAATAATAATAATAATAATAATAATAACAATAACAACAAAAACAACAACAATAATAATAATAATAATAATAATAATAATAATAATAATAATAATAATAACAATAATAAAAAGACTACTTCTGAATAACTTAAGTTGAGCTTCACTATCGCTGTACTCTCATTACCAACATTATAGTCTTTCATGACTTTCCCCACCCATAATCCTTGCCACTTTTATTCCCTAACTTACGAGCAGACTCCACGCAACAGCTTAACGTGAACCTCCAGTTCGTGTTCTCAGCTCGTTCGGTCTGTTATGTTGTTCTATCCGGTATATACTGTGTGGTCATAGGCATTTTGTTCTGTCCGGTATTTACTGTAGAGTCATATGTATTTTGTTCTATCTGTATATATAGTCATAAGCGTGTAGGAGCCTTCTCATTTGGGGGACTCTACTCTCTCTGCCCGAAATAAAAAAATGTAAATCCATGTAATAATAATAATAATATATATATATATATATATATATATATATATATATATATACATTATTATTATTATTATCAATAATATTATTATTACTATTGTTATTAATATTATTATTATTATTATTATTATTATTATTATTATTATTATTATTATTATTATTATTATTATTATTATTACTTGCTAATCTACAACCCTAGTTGGAAAAGCAGAATGCCATAAGGTCAAGAGCCCCAACAGGGTTTAATAGCCCAATGGGGAAACGAAATAAGAAAATAAATAAACTATATAAGCTTTAAAAGAGAGAGAGAGAGAGAGAGAGAGAGAGAGAGAGAGAGAGAGAGAGAGAGAGAGAGAGAGAGAGAGAGATATCCTCTATCTGACAGTTGAATAATCCTGCTTCTCTGCTTAAAAAAAAAATGAGTCTGCTCAAATCTTGGGGGAAGGAGAGTGGTTCAGTCCCTCCCCAGGCACCCTTTCTCGCAAGCCCATGTGTATAGTAGACTGCTTATTAGAGTAATATTTCTTATCTACCCTTCTATGGTTGCATGCTGTCCTTACACATTTTACAACTGCCTAGTAGCTTCGTAACAGCCATTTCCTCCTCTGGAATACTACAAAGTCCCAGAATAAAATTTCTTGTGACTTATATTTTCGTATGAATAAACATAGAAAAATCGTATGTCACAGAAACTGCGTATACCGTACATCTAAGAGCCTCTTATTCTAAGAACAAGAATGTATAATACATGTCTAGATGCCATAGAATCTTTGACACATGATTACATAATCATGTGATTTAGTCCCAGAATAAATTTCCTTGTAACTTATATTTGCGTAAGAATACACACAGAAAAAGCGTATGTCACAGAAACTGCGTATACCGTACATCTAAGAGCCTCTTATTCTAAGAACAAGAATGTATAATACATGTCAAGATGCCATAGAATCTTTGACACATGATTACATAATCATGTGATTTAGTCCCAGAATAAATTTCCTTGTAACTTATATTTGCGTAAGAATACACACAGAAAAAGCGTATGTCACAGAAACTGCGTATACCGTACATCTAAGAGCCTCTTATTCTAAGAACAAGAATGTATAATACATGTCAAGATGCCATAGAATATTTGACACATGATTACATAATCATCATGCAATTGGCAGGTTTTTTATGAGGCACTGTTAGATTAGGTTTCGCCAGTCTTCTATCTTGAGCTTTTTAATCTATACTTCCCCATTCATCATCTCCTACTTCGATCTTCATATTCCTCAGCCATGTAGGTCTGGGTCTTCCAACTCTTCTAGCGCCTTGTGGAGCCCAATTGGAAGTTTGGTGAACTAATCTCTCTTGGGGAGTACATAGATCATTATACATCATTATTCTGTGCCCTAATATGATCTTTTCATGCGATTACAACATAATTTTCACTTGGATTATAGGATATTTATTTCAACATATTTATATCAGGATTTTATAATCTGTATAGCTCGTTTATAGGATTCCAATAAAAAATACATATCCATGTGGTTTAAAGGATTAGGTTTAAAGGCCACTCATGAATGGCAGAGGCAAGGAATAGTGACATTGCCCTATCAAGCAGGACACTCGAGACTGACCATATATACATATGATCAGCGCCCAAGCCCCCTCTCCACACAAGCAAGGATCAAGGAGGGTCAGGCAATGGCTGCTGATGACTCAGCATGTCATAATCATTTGTCCAACAATATATGATGATGATGATTATTATTATTATTATTATTATTATTATTATTATTATTAATAGCTAAGCTACAGCCCTAGTTAGAAAAGCAAGGTCCTATACGCCCAGGGGCTCCAACAGGGAAAACAGCCTAGTGAGTAAAAGAAAAAAGATAACAGATTAGTGTGCCTGAGTGTAGTGTACCCTCTAGCAAGAGGACTCTAGTAAAGATCTGTAATAGAACCGACTCTTAATATCATATTATGTCTTCTTATAATCTCAATTATATCTCCATTAGCCAAGAATGAAATGTTTATATTGGTGTCAGCTGAATATGCCAATGAAATGTTTTTTAGCAAAGTCTTCACATATTTTGCGTTTTTTGTAATAAATCATGTTCCAAATGTCACCTAGTAGAAACAAAATTGTTGACTTTCACTCATTTCACGTATAGACCAAACCATCTCGGCGCATCCAAATTATATAATTTTGTTAACGACAAATCGCTGGAACGTGCGATGTCCCGAGATGACAGCAGGCCGGGAGGAAAAAGGAAACGAAGAATTGACCAAGTCTTGCTGATGACCAGAAAGTCTACAAATAAACCACCATAAGAGGGCATTTGGTATAAAAAAAAAAAAGCTTTAAAGGTCACTTATGAATGGCTGTGGTAGGGGACATGATCATTAATGACTTACTTACAGGACAATGTCCCAGAGACGGACTGTATATTATGATCAGCGCCCAAGCTCCTCTACATCAAGCTAGGACCAGGGAAGGCCAGGCAATGGCTGGTGATGACTCAGCAAATAGACCTATAGGCTCTCCCAAACCCGCTATCCCTTGCTCTCAAGGAAGGCAATGTTACAGCCACTACAAGAAACTATAGAGCTTGACAGGATCTCGAACTCCCGTCCAACATATTGTCAAGCAGGGACGTTTACAATTGGGATCTTCCAGCATTGATGATTCAGCAGAATTTGAAAAGGGAATAGTAAACAATAAAAGCTTTAAGAGAAAATGATAAAATTATCAGTGTAATGGTGGAATCACACAATTCATTTCTTGCTCGAGGTTTTCGCCAACCTCTAGCCGATGATAGAAAGCGAAAGTGTTGTAACGTCACACTACGATCTCGCGGTTCGAGGAGCAAATAGGAAAAAAGTTAAACGAAACCGATCAGCTGAAATCATCATGGCACCCAGAAATTTTCTGACTGTTGCAGTAATATATATTATCGGTATATTACGTGAATTGAAGAGTTCTTCATCTACCACAGAAGGAACAAAGCATATTTTTATTAACTCTTGAGTCTTGTTGGACCCAAGATTGCCAAGTAAGAGCATGTCCTATTTATAGCCACCATCTTGTGAATTTTACATCTGCCATCATGTTCACAGTTTATACGCGCTGCTTCCCGTCCAGTCGGAAAGCCAATATCTCAAGCATCAACATATACTGCTTTCCATTTTGGGCAGCAACGGCTCGCTGATGGCTGGGAAGCCAATACTTCAAGCAACAACCTCTCCTGCTTTCCATTTTGGGCAGCAACGGTTTGCTGCTGGCCAAGAAGCCCATATCTCAAGCAACAACCTCTCGTGCTTTCCACTTTGGCCGGGAAGCCATTATTTCAAGCAACAACCTCTCGTGCTTTCCATTTTGGGTAGTAACGGCTCGCTGCTGGCCAGGAAGGCGGTATCTCAAGCAACAACCTGTCATGATTTCCATTTTGGCCGGGAAGCCATTTTTTCAAGCAAAAACCTCTCGTGCCTTCCACTTTGGCCGGGAAGCCATTATTTCAAGCAACAACCTCTCGTGCTTTCCATTTTGGGTAGTAACGGCTCGCTGCTGGCCGGGAAGGCGGTATCTCAAGCAACAACCTGTCATGATTTCCATTTTGGCCGGGAAGCCATTATTTCAAGCAAAAACCTCTCGTGCCATCCACTTTGGCCGGGAAGCCATTATTTCAAGCAACAACCTCTCGTGCTTTCCACTTTGGCCGGGAAGCCATTATTTCAAGCAACAACCTCTCGTGCTTTCCACTTTGGCCGGGAAGCCATTATTTCAAGCAACAACCTCTCGTGCTTTCCACTTTGGCCGGGAAGCCATTATTTCAAGCAACAACCTCTCGTGCTTTCCACTTTGGCCGGGAAGCCATTATTTCAAGCAACAACCTCTCGTGCTTTCCATTTTGGGTAGTAACGGCTCGCTGCTGGCCAGGAAGGCGGTATCTCAAGCAACAACCTGTCATGATTTCCATTTTGGCCGGGAAGCCATTATTTCAAGCAACAACCTCTCGTGCCTTCCACTTTGGCCGGGAAGCCATTATTTCAAGCAACAACCTCTCGTGCTTTCCACTTTGGCCGGGAAGCCATTATTTCAAGCAACAACCTCTCGTGCTTTCCACTTTGGCCGGGAAGCCATTATTTCAAGCAACAACCTCTCGTGCTTTCCACTTTGCCCGGGAAGCCATTATTTCAAGCAACAACCTCTCGTGCTTTCCATTTTGGGTAGTAACGGCTCGCTGCTGGCCGGGAAGGCGGTATCTCAAGCAACAACCTGTCATGATTTCCATTTTGGCTGGGAAGCCATTATTTCAAGCAACAACCTCTCGTGCCTTCCACTTTGGCCGGGAAGCCATTATTTCAAGCAACAACCTCTCGTGCTTTCCACTTTGGCCGGGAAGCCATTATTTCAAGCAACAACCTCTTGTGCTTTCCACTTGGGCTGGGAAGCCATTATTTCAAGCAACAACCTCTCGTGCTTTCCACTTTGGCCGGGAAGCCATTATTTCAAGCAACAACCTCTCGTGCTTTCCATTTTGGGTAGTAACGGCTCGCTGCTGGCCGGGAAGGCGGTATCTCAAGCAACAACCTGTCATGATTTCCATTTTGGCCGGGAAGCCATTATTTCAAGCAACAACCTCTCGTGCCTTCCACTTTGGCCGGGAAGCCATTATTTCAAGCAACAACCTCTCGTGCCTTCCACTTTGGCCGGGAAGCCATTATTTCAAGCAACAACCTCTCGTGCTTTCCACTTTGGCCGGGAAGCCATTATTTCAAGCAACAACCTCTCGTGCTTTCCACTTTGGCCGGGAAGCCATTATTTCAAGCAACAACCTCTCGTGCTTTCCACTTTGGCTGGCAAGCCATTATTTCAAGCAACAACCTCTCGTGCTTTCCATTTTGGGTAGTAACGGCTCGCTGCTGGCCGGGAAGGCGGTATCTCAAGCAACAACCTGTCATGATTTCCATTTTGGCCGGGAAGCCATTATTTCAAGCAACAACCTCTCGTGCTTTCCACTTTGGCCGGGAAGCCATTATTTCAAGCAACAACCTCTCGTGCTTTCCACTTTGGCCGGGAAGCCATTATTTCAAGCAACAACCTCTCGTGCTTTCCACTTTGGCCGGGAAGCCATTATTTCAAGCAACAACCTCTCGTGCTTTCCATTTTGGGTAGTAACGGCTCGCTGCTGGCCGGGAAGGCGGTATCTCAAGCAACAACCTGTCATGATTTCCATTTTGGCTGGGAAGCCATTATTTCAAGCAACAACCTCTCGTGCCTTCCACTTTGGCCGGGAAGCCATTATTTCAAGCAACAACCTCTCGTGCTTTCCACTTTGGCCGGGAAGCCATTATTTCAAGCAACAACCTCTCGTGCTTTCCACTTGGGCTGGGAAGCCATTATTTCAAGCAACAACCTCTCGTGCTTTCCACTTTGGCCGGGAAGCCATTATTTCAAGCAACAACCTCTCGTGCTTTCCATTTTGGGTAGTAACGGCTCGCTGCTGGCCGGGAAGGCGGTATCTCAAGCAACAACCTGTCATGATTTCCATTTTGGCTGGGAAGCCATTATTTCAAGCAACAACCTCTCGTGCCTTCCACTTTGGCCGGGAAGCCATTATTTCAAGCAACAACCTCTCGTGCTTTCCACTTTGGCCGGGAAGCCATTATTTCAAGCAACAACCTCTCGTGCTTTCCACTTGGGCTGGGAAGCCATTATTTCAAGCAACAACCTCTCGTGCTTTCCACTTTGCCGGGAAGCCATTATTTTCAAGCAACAACCTCTCGTGCTTTCCATTTTGGGTAGTAACGGCTCGCTGCTGGCCGGGAAGGCGGTATCTCAAGCAACAACCTGTCATGATTTCCCATTTTGGCCGGGAAGCCATTATTTCAAAGCAACAACCTCTCGTGCCTTCCACTTTTGGCCGGGAAGCCATTATTTCAAGCAACAACCTCTCGTGCCTTCCACTTTGGCCGGGAAGCCATTATTTCAAGCAACAAACCTCTCGTGCTTTCCACTTTGGCCGGGAAGCCATTATTTCAAGCAACAACCTCTCGTGCTTTCCACTTTGGCCGGGAAGCCATTATTTCAAGCAACAACCCTCTCGTGCTTTCCACTTTGGCTGGCAAGCCATTATTTCAAGCAACAACCTCTCGTGCTTTCCATTTTGGGTAGTAACGGCTCGCTGCTGGCCGGGAAGGCGGTATCTCAAGCAACAACCTGTCATGATTTCCATTTTGGCCGGAAGCCATTATTTCAAGCAACAACCTCTCGTGCTTTCCACTTTGGCCGGGAAGCCATTATTTCAAGCAACAACCTCTCGTGCTTTCCACTTTGGCCGGGAAGCCATTATTTCAAGCAACAACCTCTCGTGCTTTCCACTTGGCCGGGAAGCCATTATTTCAAGCAACAACCTCTCGTGCTTTCCATTTTGGGTAGTAACGGCTCGCTGCTGGCCGGGAAGGCGGTATCTCAAGCAACAACCTGTCATGATTTCCATTTTGGCCGGGAAGCCATTTTTTCAAGCAAAAACCTCTCGTACTTTCCCTTTTGAGCAGCAACGGCTCACTGCTGGCCGGAAAGCCCATATCTCAAGCAACAACCTCTCTTGCTTTCCATTCTGGGCAGCAACAGCTCACTTCTGGCAGGGAAGCCAATATCTCAAGAAACCACCTCTCCTGCTTTCCATTTTCGGCAGCAACGGTTCGCTGCTGGCTGGAAGCCAATATCTCAAGCAACAACCTCTCCTGTTTTCCATTTTGGGCAGCAACGGCTCGCTGCTGGCCGGGCAGCCATTATCTCAAGCAACAACCTCTCGTGCTTTCCACTTTGGACAGCTACGGGTCTCTGCTGGGAAGCCGTCATCTCAAGCAACAACCTCTCCTGCCTTTCCATTTTGGGCAACAACGGCTTGCTGCTTGGGGAAAAAAAAGATGCCTATAGTGATTTCACTTTAGAGTGAAAAGGCAAAGACATCGAAAAAGAGAGAGTGAGAGGGAGATGAAGCCGTTGTTTACCAATTATCCTAATTGTTCCCAGAAGTTTGAAAAGAGAAGGGAACTTATAACGAATCCAGCCCCAGATGCTGAAATCAAACAATAAAACAATATCGCTTTTTCCCCTCTCAAGTAAAACATCTTCATTAACCTTATTAATCTTCAGACCTGTGGAAGAGACGGATCTTTTAGGGAATGAAGCCACTGGAGATAATGGCTATAGCCAGCATCTGGTAAAAAAATATGTGATAAATTGTTATTGTTATATAGATACAGACAGCCAATAGAAAAAGTTACCATTATTATATTAATTACATAACCACGAGCACTGATTCACATTTCTGAACTCTTACAGCCGTCCTTTGTTTTTTTTTTTTTTTTTTTTTTTTTTTCTTATCACTATTATTATCAAAAAAGTGAAAAAACTGTTATTGTTATACAGACAGACATCCAACAGAAAAAGTGACCATTATTATATTGGTTAAGAGAACCACCAACACTGATTCACATTTCTAAACTCTTACAGCCGTCCTTTGGTTTATTTTTCTTATTATCATTATTATTACTGAAAAAGTGAAAAACTGTTATTGTTATACAGACATAGACATCCAACAGAAAAAGTTACCATTATTATATTAATTACATAACCGCGAGCACTGATTAAAATTTCTAAAACTCTTACAGCCGTCCCTTGCTTTATTATTATTATTATTATTATTATTATTATTATTATTATTATTATTATTATTATTGAAAAAGTTCAAACCTGTTAATGTTATATAAACACAGACATTCAACATTAATAGTGACCATTATTATATTAATCAAAGTTTGTATTAATTAGAGAACTACGAGCACTGATTCATATTTTTGGACACTTACAGCCATTGTTTTTACTTCTGGAGAACCTCAGAAGGTTATCGTATTATATTCCAACCCCTTTCCCCACATGGGGAGGAAAAAAAAACACATTCATCGCACTTGCACGCATTTACAACAGGCTAGAGAGTAAGGAAACCGTAAGTGAGCAGCACATATAAGAACGGCTTCCGTATGATAACGTGGCAATCGCACGAAGATCGTACGTTATATGTACTTACAACTCACTAACCACGTGCACAATGCACGATGCACGCAACCGCTAACGTACAGGTGTGGCGTGCGAGCCACGTACTTACACCTGGCCACTCCCTCCACACGTTTTCAGAAAAACGTTTCGCCCAGAGTTGCCAGGTTGGCCCCAAAAAGCTAAAATTTGGCCTTTTTTAAATCGGTTGGCATTTAGTTATATCATGCAAGAAAAAGTAAACAAATGCTATATTTTTAGCCTTTTTCTACTAATGGGTTGGTCTTTTATATCTACATTTGATTAGAATTTGGCCTTTTCTCATTTAGAAAAACTGGCAACCCTGGTTTCGGCCGTGACCTCCCCCAAAAACGTACTGACAAAAAGAAAAACACACACGGAGGGTTGTGACTGGGGCTGCAGTGTCCCAAATGACAAAGATGACCTTTCAAAACCAAAGAGGTGCTAAAAAAGATGGTGATAATATATAAAAGTACAAACCGCCACGAAAATAATGTGCAGCTATGTGTATATATATATATATATATATATATATATATATATATATATACATATATATATATATGTATGTATATATACATATATATACATAGAGAGAGAGAGAGAGAGAGAGAGAGAGAGAGAGAGAGAGAGAGAGAGATTAAGTTTAAGCATGTTTATGCATATATATCCATTCATCTCTTAATCTCTAACATTATATATGTATATATATACATATATATATATATATATATATATATATATATACATATATATATATATATATATATATATATATATATATCATACGTATGTATATATATATATATATATATATATAGATATAGATACATACATAAATACATGTGTATATATATACATATATATCCATACACACACACACACACACATATATATATATATATATATATATATATAAATATATATATATATATATATATATATATATAAATATATATATATTGTATACATACGCTTACAGAGAGGGTCATGCAAATTTAATTGGCAAAAAAAAGGTATTACTCTGAACTTAATATAAAATTCATATGAAATCCAAGAAAAAACAAATAATAATCCAGTTTTCGCATTCAATGTGGAATTATTAATCATATCCCTTTAAACTTTATGGCCTCATAAATAAAAGCATTTCTTCACAGAACAATCGGCTTTCATATTACTGGTAAAGAAATATAAGGTTAAAGATTAATGAAAAACATCCATTAAACTCCATTAAGAAGTCTTCCAAGGAATGTAATTTATTACGAGAGAGAGAGAGAAGAGAGAGATGAGAGAGAGAGAGAGAGAGAGAGAGAGAGAGAGAGAGAGAGAGAGAGAGAGAATTTTGCTAAAATATACTTTCCCGTTACCTGGGGTTTTCACACTTAAATATTTGTCACGTGCAATTTAGTGACTGATAAGTTATGTGTGTGTGTATATATATATATATATATATATATATATATATATATATACATATATATATATATATATATATATATATATATATATATATATATGTATATATATATATATGTATATATATATATACATATATATATATATATATATATATATATACATATATATATATATAAATACCTATATATATATATATGTGTGTGTGTGTGTGTGTGTGCGTATCATAGAACTTTTATCTCCTTGTTATCATCAGCCTCCAAGATACATTTTTTAAATAAATATAATATCACCGAATAATGAACTAAAAAGAAATTGGAATGCATAGTCTCGATTAGAAGCATCGATCTCTACATAATTTTGATAAAAAAAGAAAAAAAAACACAAACACACACACATTCTACTCCTCACATATTATGTAAACGTCACTTTCAAGTAAAGGTCTGTACAAAAATTGTTTAGAGAACTTTAAAGTATATTAAAATCTAAAATTTGATAGTAAATGTGGGTAGGAATGGAGTAATGTGAATAATTGTAACCAAGGAAGACAGAGAGAGAGAGAGAGAGAGAGAGAGGAGAGAGAGAGAGAGAGAGAGAGAGAGAGAGAGAGAGAGACATATATATATATATATATATATATATATATATATATATATATATATATATATATATAAGCGTTTAGTGGAGAGTTAATAATCATATTTAAATTTAGAAGGCAAATAACGATGTAAATAAGCACTAAAGGGAATAAAAAAAATACATGTAACTAAAAATATAAAGGGAAAGAGTTATGGAAAACAGCACAAATGGTCAGGTAAAAAAACCATTAGGAGTCTGTGAAAAAAAAATTCCTTCGTAGGAAAAAATACGTTTGAACATTGTTCTAAAATGGAAATAGGATCTGGAAAAAATAAAAGAGAGATAAACAAAAACGAGTCTGGAAAGGTATACACAATTCGAAAAAAAATTAAATGAAAAATGATATTG
>NC_090729.1:113018523-113026023 GCF_036898095.1 Palaemon carinicauda
CCCTTGAAATCTGGTTTTGAACCCCTGGGGGTTCGCGAACCCCAGGTTGAGAACCCCTGCGGCCTAGTGACCATATGATCAGTCCCCAAGCCCCTTCTCCACCCAAGCTAGGACCAGGGAGGGACAGGCAATGGATGCTGATGACTCAGTAGGTAGACCTATAAGCTCCACCAAATACCCCATCCTTAGCTCACAAGGATGGTGAGGTTTCAGCGATCAAAGGAACTAAGGAGCTAGAGCACGCTCGAACCCCAGTCTGACCTATAGGGTCCACCAAATCCCCCATCCTTAGCTCACAACGATGGTTAGGTTGCAGCGACCAAAGGAACTAAGGCGATTGAGCACGCTCGAACCACAGTCTGGCGACCACCAGGCAAAGACGTTACCAACAGGCCGCCATATGTTTAATTTCTTTAACAAGCATCGAATGATTTTGTCCTCAATATTGAAACCTACTCATCATAAATTCATGTAATCTAAATTATTAGAGTCAGTAAAGACATCATGAACACAAATGCTAAATTATGAATATTCTGTGAATAATAGAATGTTGTTACTGACATATTCCAAAATAAAATCTAAGCCCTTAAACAAAACTGTTAGGATAGCAGCACATACAATCAAGGCAGACAAAAAAAAATATTGAGCAAAGAGAACAAATATATAATAAAATTAGAGGGGCACTTAGAGCGCAGACCTCCACCGCGGCAGCTTATTTCTCGACCTTGACCTTGAGCTTTGATCTTAACATGTATTAGTTGCGTGGATTTTCATATACTCAAAATAATATGAACCAAGTTTTGAAGTCTCTGTGACAACGATGTCCAAATTTATGGCTGATTACGGGAATTGGACATTTTGTTTGACCGTGACCGTGACCTTTGACCTTGACCTTCCAAAATTTAATCCTTTCCAGAATTTTACATAATAGTTACTCGCTGCAAGTTTTCATTGCTCTACGACTAAAATTGTGGCCAGGAAGCTATTCACGAACAAACACATACACAAATTACAAACACACAAACAGGGGCGAAAACATAACCTCTTCCAACTTCTTTGTCGGAGGTAAAAAGCAAGAAAAATAAATCTCTCACAAAACGAAAGAACTAAGCTTTATTCGGCAAGTGACGCAAGAACACGGAGAAATATTTATAAATCTAATTCGAACGAAATTCTTGAAATTTAGTTTTTTTTTTTTTTGGGGGGGGGCAGAGGATTTTTTTTTTTTATGTACACCAATTTTTCCTGACCCCTTTGAAAATAAATCTTATTTCAATATCTCAATTTCAAAAATAATGGTTTACGATTATTCATTTATCCTACAGCGTAACGTGAAAAGATTATTCCCTAAAAGCGAGCATAGTACACGGTCGAACGGTTCGTCGAACGCGGTTCGACAGACCAGTGTTTGAAGTGATGATCGAACGTTCAGTTGTCGAACAGGTTCGGTGAACGGTTCGAAGAAAGTCAGGTCCTGCCTGACTTTTTTTTTTTGGGGGGGGGGGTTCATTGTCCACAAACCTTAAATGCATTTGTGAATGAATGATTTGAAGTTCTCTGGTATCCTGACATCGGAGTTATATGCATTTGTGACGGTCTCCACCTCTTCGAACCGTTTGACAAGCAGGTTCGACAACCGGGTTCGACGAACCGTTTAACAAGCAAGTTCGACAACCGGGTTCGACGAACCGTTTGACAAGCAGGTTCGACAACCGGGTTCGACAAGCCGTTCGACCGTATAAACCCGGCTTCAGAAAGAGGAGAAAATGTCGAAAATATTTTGTTATTTGAAGGAAAGGAAGGAAGGCAACTGTATCACGGAGCCGGGTATTGGAGGAAGCACTGGTTTTGTATCACGCCCGACTGGCTGAAGTTGGATAGAATTCTCTTCCCGGATATCAAGGGAAATTCAAAACCTTCTGGAAATATGAAAATGTTTTACCTACACTGTTTACAAAAAAAAAAAAAAAAAAAAAAAAAAAAATTCAATCAGAAATTCTCCGTGATAATATGCTGTTCTCAGCCGTATTTCAGTTAAATATAGGCGACCGTAATGTTACCCTACTTTATTATAATTTACAGGTTGCTGACTGTAATATTACTCCTTTACGTTAATATATCCGTTTTTAAAACGGTAGATGCCTGGCAACATTTATGCCAGGATTTTTACAGTTTTTTTTACTGCACTTCTTCAACAGTGTACTTGGATTCTTTATATTACCTTCGAAAACTCTGATGCAAAGGTTATGATTGATAGGCGTGTATTTGTTTGTATGGCTGTGTGTTTTTGATTCGCATAACTCAAAAACTCTTTGACCGAAACTCACGAAATTTGGTGGGATGATTGGCCATGATTGGCCATAATCCTAGGACAATTTGTTCAGATTATGCTATTGATAGGGTCAAAAGTCAAGGCCAAAGACACAAAAAGGTCAGAAACGTACTTTCACCATATTGTGGTCACTTTTTATCCGATTTGCATGAAACTAGTGCCAAAATGTGCATAATTGAATTACAAATCTTTTAATATACAAAATGATATAATGAGGCAATTCTATATACACATAATACACCAGTATTATATGAGTGAAGACCTCTCCTCACTCTAGCTCCTATCAACTGACTAGTGAACGCCAGACTGGGGTTCAAATCCCGCTCAAACTCGATAGTGTCTTTGGTCGCTGCAATCTCACCATCCTTGTGAGCTAAGGATCGGGGATTTGGGGAAGCCTATAGGTCTACCTGTTGAGTCATCGGCAGCCTTGCCTGGCCCTCCTTGGTCCTAGCTTGGATGGAGAGGGGGCTTGGGCGCTAATCAAAATGCATATATGGTCAGTCTCTAGGGCATTGTCCTGCTTGATAGGGCAATGTCAATGTCCCTTGCCTCTCTCATTCATGAGCGGCCGTTAAACCTTTCAACTTTTAAATAGCAAAGGCTGAATAAACAATAATCATAAGACAATAGCAGAAACGGGGGTATCTGAAGCAAAACATATATTTAATGACCTTTGCTGTAACTTTACCACACATGGTATAGTTCGTATTACAATTTAAAAATGAATTCTTACGTATATTCTCATGCATTACTTAAATTTAATAAAGAAATCGTAAATGATTCTGTCCGTTTTGAAAAGCTGCTAATGTATTTGCAATTTATAGGTAGTAGATTGGCCAGGGCACCAGCCACCCGTTGAGATACTACCACTAGAGAGTTATGTGGTCCTTTGACTGGCCAGACAGTACTGCATTGGATCCCTCTCTCTGGATACGGTTCACTTTCCCTTTGCCTACACATACATCAAATAGTCTGCCATATTCTTTACAGATTCTCCTCAGTCTTCATACACATGACAACACTGAGATTACCAAACAATTCTTCTTCACCCAAGGGGTTAACTACAGCACTGTAATTGTTCAGGGGCTACTTCCCTCTTGCTAAGGGTAGAAGAGACTCTTTAGCTATGGTAAGCAGCTCTTCTAGGAGAAGGACACTCCAAAATCAAACCATTGTTCTCTAGTCTTGGGTAGTGCCATAGCCTCTGTACCATGGTCTTCCACTGCCTATTCTATCTCGTTTCTCTTCCTCTTGTTTTGTTAAATTTTTTATAGTTTATATAGAAAATATTTATATAAATGCCATTCTTCTTAAAATATATTTTTCCTTGTTTCCTTTCCTCACAGGGCTATTTTCCCTGTTGGGGCCCCTGGGCTTATAGCATCTTCCTTTTCCAACTAGGGTTGTACCTTAGCAAGTAATAATAATAATAATAATAATAATAATAATAATAATAATAATAATAATAATAATTAAAAACCTCGGCTAGCCCCCGTGATCAAATATTTCACTAGAAAAAAAAAAAAAAACCTTTAACATCCGCTAAAAAGTTATATAATTGTCATACATGGATCTTGACGGGTCGCGTATACTATTGTCTGGTATTGACAAGAAGCTTGTAACCTTAACGAAACGAAATGTAATAAAATATTTCACTAGAATAAGGCAGCATTTTTTCCTTCTTTAAAAACTCCCCCTAAAAGAAAAAAAAAATTAAATAATTGCCATGTACTGATAAAAACAAAAAAAAATAGTTCAGTATTTGTGAAATTAATGGTTTCACTTTTAATTTTTTTTTTTTTTTAATTTCCTAACTAAGAATTTCTGTCTCCTGGCGATTAATTTCTGGGTAGGGCCTTTCAACTTCTGCCCGTTTCCTGAAACAGCCACTACCTCTCTATTGGCGTTTTAATTTGTTGATAATAATCAAACACAAAATCAGAGAAGACGGTATACCATATATGTACATGTATATGTATATGTACAGTATATGTATAAGTATATGTTTGTGTGTATATATATATATATATATATATATATATATGTATATTTATATATCAATATTTATATATACATATATATATACATATATATATATAGAGAGAGAGAGAGAGAGAGAGAGAGAGAGAGAGAGAGAGATGTATAGACATATATATAATGTATATATAAATAGGCGATATATATATAAATATATATATATATATATATGTGTGTGTGTGTCTGTCTGTTTGTAGGTGGGTATGTGTGCGTGTGTATGTATATATCTTTGTGTGTGTGTATATATATATATATATATATATATATATATATACTTATATGTATATATATATACACACATACACACACACACACACACATATATATATATATATATATATATATATATATATATATATCACCAGAAATGACCCTTTTTGGCAGGTGTCTAATGAGGTTGGATCTCCGCCCAGTAAACACCTGACCTCAGCTCAGGTAGCTGGTAAGGGAGTGTCATTGTTCTGTAAGCCTCTATATGTATGATCGTACGTTTACTTTCCCTATAAAATGTAAAGAAACCTCTCTCAATAAATCAGTCCTCTGAAGAAATATCACAAAACTAGTCAGGACTTAATCGTATATTTCGTGTTTCCATTTTCCCTGTGGTTCTTCTGCATATATATATATATATATATATATATATATATATATATATATGTATATATATATATATATATATATATATATATATATATATATATAAGTATGTATGTATATGTATATATATATGTATAGAAACCTCTCATATGAATATGAATATAAGTAAAAAGTAGTATCCCTAGTAAAGTTAATAAAAATAGAGTAATAAAAAAAACCCCGCTTTAATGAGCGCATTCGTATTCCATTACCCAGTAATTGCTAACTATAACAGCGGTGTTGTAACTGACGCAAATCAATTTATAAACGCTTTTATTTCCAGAATTTATAGTTCCACATTAAACTCAAGCATGAAAGCACTATGTGATGGGTATATTGGGGAGGCATTATTGCATTTTGCATTAATGCATAATTGAGAATATGAAAATGGGCATTTGAAAAGGTTTGGATGTACATAAACATGAAGAGATAAAATGTGTATGTACTACATACAAAGGTAGGCATATGCAAAATTGTACACATACCACATAGTAAAGAACACATACTTCATAAAATTAACTCATATTACATACACTGTCTAAAAAGAAGCGTAATTTTAATCGGAAATTCTCCGTGAAAATATACTATTCTCAGCCGTATTTCAGTAAAATACAGGCGACCGTAATTTCTATCCTTTGTTATTATATTTAACGGGTTGGTGACTATAATATCACTCATTTACGTCAATATATCTGTTTTTAAAATGGTAAATGCCTGGCAACATTTATTCCAGAATTTTTACCGTTTTCTTACGGCAAATTTTTAACAGTACACAAGTACACACACATAATAAATGTATACAGGCAGACGTGTATATATATATATATATATATATATATATATATATATATATATATATATATATATATATATGTAATATTACAGAAATAATGTTCATTAACATTAAGAGGTGATTTTGCGGTTTCTAAGTTTTCCTTTTTCTTGTGTCATTCAAGCCAGGCTGGAAAACGGCATTAGGCTTTTTCCAATTTCTCTTGGGGAGCGCGAAGAGCATGCACAAACGTTAAGCTGGGCTCCACAAGGTACTAGATGAGTTGGAAGACCCAAGTCTACATGGCTGAGGACTATGAAGCGCGAAGTAGGAGATGATGAATTATTATTATTATTATTATTATTATTATTATTATTATCATTATTATTATTATTAAATGCCTAAGCTACAACCCTAGTAGGAAAAGCAGGATGCTGTAAGCCCAGGGGCCCCAACAGGGAAAATAGCCCAGTGAGGAAAGGAAATAAAGAAAAATAAAATATTTTAAGTATAGTAACATTAAAATAAATATTTCCTATAAAAACTATAAAACGAAGTAATAAACTAAAAGCTCCGTTTTAGATTTATTATTAATGAAATGCATTAGTGAGCCATGAGTTAATTATAATATTCTAATTACGTTACCAACGGAAATTAAACTCGAAGGTTAAAACGAAGAAATCTCGACTTATTAAGGTGTATTAATTTGGGTACATAATCCTACATGGTTGAATTTTTCTATATATTTCCTATATTCCTTATAACGTTCATATGTTTTATGTTATAATAATCATCGTCATGAAGTTTAATCTTCAACTTTTTTTCAAATTTCATAAATAAAAAAAAAAATTAAGTTAAAATTTTTCTTCAACTTTCATCTCATAGATAAACCTTTAAGCTAAGTAAAACAGTGTTTTTAACAGTAAATGTTTTAATAATCAACATGAGGGGCACTCAGTAGAGGGCAGACCTCCGCCACAGCAGCTTATTTTCGACCTTTGGCTCGACCTTGACCTTGATCTTTGACCTGGTACTTTCAAACTTGAATCACTTCGATGTCTCATCATAACAATTGACCCATGAAAGTTTTACTACTCTATAAGTAAAATTGTAGCCAGGAAGTTGTTCATAAACAAACAAACGGACAAACAGGAGAGAAAACATAACCTCCTCCCAAATTCGTTGGCGGAGGTAAAATTAAAAAAGCGAATTTGAATAGATAGCGAATTCTACATCAACGTGCTTGTGTGCGCTCATGTGCTGAACTTCAGATGGTAACACTCATTGATAATTTTGCTCTTTTAAACCAACTTGTAACCATTAATATAAGGTAAAAGATGTCTGGTTTCAGTTATAGTTTCATTTAAATAGATACTAACCAGAACGTCAGCCAGGCAAGCCCAACCCTCCACTATTATTATCATTATTATTATTATTATTATTTTTATTATTAGCCAAGCTACAACCCTAGTTGGAAAAGCAAGATGCTATAAGCCCAAGGGCTCCAATAGGGAAAAATAGCCCAGTGAGGAAAGGAAACAAGGAAATAAATTAAGGATGAGAACAAGTTAACAATAAATTATTCTAAAACAGTAACAACGTCAAAACAGATATGTCCTATATAAACTATTAACAACGTCAAAAACATATATGTTATATATAAACTATAAAAAGACTAATGTCAGCCTGGTCAACATTTGCTCCAACTACCCGATTAGGA
>NC_090729.1:113033523-113061023 GCF_036898095.1 Palaemon carinicauda
CAGAACATTGTTCAGTTTTTATTTTTTTCATTTATTTGTCAAAACAATCATCGACACCAGCAAATTATTAACAAAAAATTTTTTCGTAATTTCCATAAGTTCTACATATATAAAAATATATATATATATATATATATATATATATATATATATATATATACATACAAATACATATATATATACATATATATATACAAATATATATGTGCATATATATATATATATATATATATATATATATATATACATATACATATATATACATATACATATATATATACATATATATATATACTGTATATATATATATATATATATATATATATATATATATATATATGCATACAAAGAAAATGTTGATCTCGAGAAACAGATATTGGGAAGTTAAGAATGTCACCAAACTGACCCTGTGTTGTGTTCAAGTCTTTCACACAAAACAAACAGAGGATGGACCAGCTGAAGTTTTCCCAGCTGACAATCAAGGGACACTGGGCGAGAATTTCACAAGAGTCAACTGGAATTTGAGTGATGGAAATATACAGAAAACGTTTATAGAGAATAAACCCTTTGCAAAATGTTATAACAAGTCATTGGAAATATACAGAAAACGTTATTGGAGAATAAATCCTTTGGTTTTATAACGATAAATTATTAATGCCGGAAAAGAACATAAAAAAACATTATGCATATGTATTAAAAATAACATGTGAGACCTCTCCAATAATTTCCTAAAAAATAACACATGAAACCTCTCCAATAACTTTTTAAAAAAAATAGCACAGACCTTTACAATAATTTCATAAAAATAACACGAGACCTCTCCAATAATTTTAAAAAATTACACATAAGACCTCTCCAATCATTTTTGAAAAAAAAAAAAAAAAAAAAAAAAACATGAGACCTTTCCTATAATTTTCTAAAAAAAAAAAAAAAATTACACGAGACCTCTCCAATAACTTTCGAAAAAAAATATATCACAAGACCTCTTCACTAATTAGAAAAATAACACATGAGACCTCTTCGATAATTAAACAAAACAAAAACAAATGTAACCTCTTCAATAATTTCCTAAAGAATAATATATGGGACCTCTCTTCAACAATTCTAAAAAATTTAAAAATCATTTTTTTAAGGGAAAAACATACTCACTCATCTGAAAAAAAAAATACCTAGTCGATGAAAACGTTACTCAAACCTATAATGGTTAAAATTTTCTGCTCATATAATTGCTCTCAAAAGTTTTTATTTTCATTTGTGCAGTTGATATTCTCAAAATAAAAGTGAATCAAAAGGAATGCTAACCAGCAAATATAGATGACTCATACTACGATAATCATTATTATAGTTGGCTAATATATATTTGCCAAGTAAAAATGTAACTAAACACGTTATAATGAGCATCATCCTGTCATAAGCATAGTACCTCATATCCGCTTATATTTCCTGCACAAATGAATTTTCATTATTATTTTTTTTTTTTTATATATTCCCAGTTTTTCCTCTCATGTTACATCTAGTTCATTCAATCCAACAATTCCATCCTTTATCTTTTATTCCCATTCATCATCTATACTCCAGTTTCAGAAAAAGAATGGTAGGTTTAAAAAATTCGTCCTCTTTGGCCATAGGCAATTGAAACCTCTTGCCAACTTTTTTTTCGTACACAGTCTGCTACCTTCACCCGCGTCATACACTCATAAACTGTTAAAAATTTGCCTTAAAAAATCCTGGAATAAACTTTGCCAGGCATTTACCATTTTAAAAACTGATATATTGACGTTAAGTAGTGATATTACCGTCACCAAATCGCAAAAGATAATACAAAGTAGGAAAAAATTACGGTCGCCTGCATCCTACTGAAATACAGCTGAGAACAGTATAAATTTACGGAAAATTTCCCATTACAATTACAGTGTTTTTAAGTGTATCCTCTATTATTGTGATACTTTTATTCCGTATTATCTAAAATAATCGACTATACCATTTAAAGGTTTAAAAGACGCTCGTGAATAGCAGGGGCAATGGACAGAACAATGCTCTAGACTAGAGACTGACCATCTATACATATGATCAGTAACCGGGCCCGCTCTCCAATCAAACTAGGACCAGGGAGAGCCAGGCAATGGTTGCTGATGATCTAGTCCTAGCAGATAGACCTACCATGGTGGATTGGTAGTAAACTTATATCTCTCTTGATAGCATGGTTGGTTAGAGTCTCTGTTGGTATGGTATCGGCTAAGAGGCATAGGTTCGAAACACTGACAAGCCAGAAGCTGTTATCATAAATGAATTTCCAGTGGATATACATTCCCGAGGTAGTATTCGATATTGAATGCCATTGTGGTTGATATTTACACACATACACACACACACATATATATATATATATATATATATATATATATATAAATATATATATATATTATATATATGTGTGTGTACTTATGTATATAATATATATATATATATATACATATATATATATACAGTATATATAGTCAGACACTTGTTCTTTATCATATATAAATATAAATAAATATATATACATATATATATATATATATATATTGCAACCATGAAAAACCTGTTTATATTTTGAAGATAATCTCTCTCTCTCTCTCTCTCTCTCTCTCTCTCTCTCTCTCTCTCTCTCTCTCTCTCTCTCTCTCTGCCAGTAAGTGTGTCCCTCTAAAGAAAAAAGTGAGAGACTAGCATATCTTAAGTTGAAAATCGTGTTCCCGACCAAGTTTTATTTCCTCCTCTTCTCGCATCTCAGTTAAGTCTGACATTAATACTTGAAAAAAAATATTAGACACAAAACTTATGATTCTGTTTTTAAAGACGTTTTCTCGCCTGGAATAATTCAAGGGAAATCCTTGAGGGTCTTTTTACTTCCACCAAGATGAGTACTCACGACTAGATATATTTTTATTTAAAAATATATTTAGATAAATAGTACAAATTTCAATTCTAAATAAACTATATGTCAAATAAAAAATTATTCCTATAATTCACGACCAGATATATTTTTTATTTGAAAACATATTTAGATAAATAGTAAAAATTTCAATTAGAAATATACTATATGTAAAATAAAAAAAAATCATATAATTCACGACTATATATATTTCTTATTTAAAAATATATTTAGATAAATAGTAAAAATTTCAATTATAAATATACTGTTTGTCAAATAAAAAAAATATTCATATAATTCGCGACTAAATATATTCCATTATTTAAAAACAAATTTAGATAAATATTAAAAATTTCAATCGTAAATACACTATATGTAAATAAAAAAAAATATTCATGTAATTCACTGGATAATTTTTTATTTAAAAACATATTTAGATATATAGTAAATATTTCGATTGTAAATACACTATACGTACAATAAAAAAAGAATATTCATGTAAATATACTATGATGTATATGTTATAAATCATAAGATTGTAAATGTGTATTTCATAATAAAAGATAGAAAAAAGGTGGCCTTCCTAAATTCTACGATTTACAATTCCATTTTAAAATCATGGTTCTTCATTTTCAACATTTTTCCCCATATCAGAACTGTTGTCCGATTTTTGAAAGTTCACGCCAACGAGAAAGTCTGCACTCTACTGAGTGCCCATATAGTTTAAGTTGAGCGTTCGTTCTAATAAGACTAGTGTTAATGTAATGATCAGAAATATGTAGAGTATTGGAAAAAGATGAAATAAGAACAATGGCAGGCGTAGTAAAGATTATAGAGGTGATAAATCCGTTTTAAGATCATAGTTCTTCATTTTTAACATTTATTTTCGAATATCAAGATTGTGACCGTAATTCAAGGGAAATCTTAAAGGTCTGATTTCTGTTCCAGTTCCACCAGATCCCTAGAACGTCAGGCGTGCAACCCTAACTCCCCACTGTGGTGCCCAACCACAGCAGTGGTCTCCCCAGTAAACAGCTTAAACTCACGGTTCCGGGATGGGATCGATCTGCTGCCATGCGAATGATAGGCGAATACGTTACCCCTGTACTAGTACCGTGCGATAATCGAAGAACATTGCACGTCAAGACTGTAATACCATATTACATAACTGCTATATAGTATGGTAGGGCAGTGATCTTTAAAAGATAAAAGATTAAGTTTGAAATTAACATTCCCAGATCCAGTCCCATTCCAGCCGAAATTATAAGAAAAAAATGACTGGATCGGCTTGAATAACTTAATTGCTTTGACTGCTGTTTCGAGTTATATATAGAATGGAAACGCTTCTCTGGTGTTCTTTTCATGTATATTCTACCACAAGTGTTTCACACTCTGACGGTATTCTTTATACACACACATATATATATATATATATATATATATATATATATATATATATATCGCTATCCCCATGCACTGATAACAACCTGTTTAAGCCTGCCTATTCATGAATTATTTTGTTCGAATTTGTGTGCCGTTATTGTTCGGAACTGATTATATATAAACCCGAGATCGGTTTCAATAACAACCTTACAGACCAATCGCACATTATATTGACTGTAACTTTGTCATTAGATTGATAAATCTACATACTGATAAATGCAAGTTTGTTTAATATATATCATAATTGATGCCTTTAATTCTCCATTGCACACTGTCGATGGACACGGACACCTGACTTACTTAAGAATATCCTTTTTCCAGCAAGATTTTCCCCACCTCTGCTTCACTGGGTTTCACTAGGGTCTCTGCAATCGCGTGGGTCTTTTTCACTGATTATTTACGAAACTTTGAAGGAGGCTTCCAGAAAAGGCTTTAGAATCACCGTTAAATGCTTTCCTAAACTTAAAGCGAAGGAGGGTAAAATATCCGAGTAATAATTTATGATAAAGGGCGAATGTATTCAGTTTTAGAAAGACCGTCAGCTATTGTTTTCCTCTATTACTTTTCATAATTTTAAATAATGCGCCATATGGGAAACAAGTTAAAATTATAAAAAAAAAACTATAGAATTAAAAAAAAAAAAAAAAAAAACCTAGCCTGGTTTCCTCACTAAATGACCTGAAACTGACATCGTCAACATTGTCAACCAAACAGAAGTTCGTGGTGCCAGCGTACATTTGATATATATTCAAAATATATATTAAATTAAAAATGGAGTAATTACTCAAAAATATCACTATTTGTGAATTGTATATTTTATGGACACCTGAGTAATTACTACATTTTCAATTTAGTATACATTTTATATATATATATATATATATATATATATATATATATATATATATATATATATATATATCAAATGTTCGCTGGCATAACGAACTTCTGTTTGGTTGACCATGTTGACGATGTCAGTTTTTGGTAGTTTAGTGAGGCACCCAGGCTAGTTTTTTTTACATTTCTATAGTTTTTTTTTAAATTCTAACTTGTTTCCCATGTGGTGATTTTTTTTAAATTATGAAAAAATAGAGGAAAACAATAGCTTTGCTCAATTTGGTAGTATATGGAGAGTGTAGTCTTGTAAACAAATGCCGTATATTTTTTTCGTTCATGAGTTTACGGTAGTTTGAAAGTCAGGTCTTAAAATATAGAATAACAGTACTAGGAAGCACTCTAATAATTCTACCCAAGTGTGAATTAGTACAACAAAATTGAGTATACATAAACACCCAGAGATCATATTCCATATTATTATTATTATTATTATTATTATTATTATTATTATTATTGCTTGCTAAGCTAAAACCCTAGTTGCAAAAACAAAATATTATAAGCCCAGGGGCTCCAACGGGGAAAATAGCCCAATGAGGAAACGAAAAAAAAGGAAAATATATTTTAAGGAGAGTATCAACATGAAAATAAATATCTCCTATTTAAACTATAAAAACATTAACAAAACAAGAGGAAGGGAAATAAGATAGAATAGTGTACTCGAGTGTACCCTAAAGCAAGAGAACTCTAACCCAAGACATTTGGTTCTTATTACCCCCTCCCCGTTAAGCAATGTTGATCTAAACAGTACTGTACACATTATATCTTAGAATTTATCAAATTTCTACTTTCCATTCGAAAGAAAAACCTAAATAACGTTGAAAAATAAATTATTTTTCCATAATTTTACTCATCACAGTTTGTTTAGGAGAATATGTTCACCAAGTGTAGGTCCATTTTCAGTACATAAACTTCAACGTAAAAAAAAAGTCAACATACAAATTGTTTGAATTCCATTTACAGATAATTCAATTATTTCCCTTTATACAATTGTTTTCAGAGCTATGATGGTATTGCAAGGGCAAATACAGTAGACTTTTCAATTAACACCCCGCAGATATTCAATTTGGTTCTCAGTGACAAAGGTCCTTGCTGGCTAATTCGAATAGTCTCACTGCCTATAGTATACAAAGGCATTTCATCTATATCTATAGATCAATCTATCTGTCTACATTTATCTATATGTACATATATATTCCACAATTCTTTAAGTTCTCTTATTTTTAAATTTTAATTGTTCCATTGTCCATACTTTACAAAGGCATATTATATATATATATATATATATATATATATATATATATATGTATATATGTATATATGTATATATATATATATATATTTACTGTATATAAATACATATATATATATATATAATATATATATAATATATATATATATATATTGTATATATATAAGTATATATATATATAAATATTTTTATACATATATATTTATATGTATACAGTATATATATATATATATATATATATATATATATATATATATATATATGCATATATATTCCACAATTTTTTAAGTTCTCTTGTCTTCTACTAAAAGCTAACTTTCATTTCAAATTGTTGTGCATAAATATTTGCATGACATGGAAAGAGGGTGCAGAAAGTGTTGGCCATCTAATTCATCTATTACGACGGGGCTCTTGTTCCACGCCCTTTTCCACCATGGCTGTAACCCAACACAGGTGATTAACTACCATGTACAAATTTACTGCTTAGGTTCAATTAGGTAGAATACGATTCAAAGATCTACCTATAGAACTTTCGTTTATTTAGGAAACTTGGCAAGTTACTGGCAAGTGAACTAACCACTAAGATTCACTTCACTCCTAAAGAGTGAAGAAGGGATAGTTTTCTATTATGTCGCAATGAGTGGAGTAGGAAAAAAAAACCATTGGGGCTTAGATACACCTTTCTCTACTGAAAGAAGATAATGTCAAAAGAATTAACATTTCCTCCTAAAGAGTGAAGAAGGAATACCACGAGCGGTTTGAAACCGTGCGGCATATTCCCGCATGTCAAAGAGCAGGTCTTCACACATGCGGTTGTTTCCCGTGCACGGTTTAGCAGTGCATGCGGTTTGGAAATCACTACCGTCCGGTTATTTTGCCGCACGGTTATATCCCACAGCGTATGAAGGAGATCATTGAGCTACGTTGATTCTAAACCACACGGTTTCTAACCGCTCGTGTGACGCGAGCCTTAGCAGTGCATGCGGTTTGGAAATCCCTACCGTCCAATTATTCTGCCGTAAGGGTATTTTCCGCTGCATGTGAAAAGCCTCACTGAGCTACGTTGATTTCTAAACCGCACAGTCGGAACCGCACGGTTTTAAACCACTCGTGTGAAGCGGGCCTGAATGCATATATAAATATATACGGGAAAAATATGCTTTTGAGTGTAATATAGAAGCGTGTTCGTGTTCGTGCAAAATATGTGGAGACGTCACTACTCTTCTCTGAAAAGCAGACTGGGGAATAAATAAGCTTTGCCACACCAGAAATCAAAAATTAAAAACATAACTTTGATTTCAGACTCATCAATATTCATATTTCAAGAACAGAATGGAACAAGAGAGAGACTTCCAACCTTGCTACCGGGAAGTAAGAGCCAGGTGGGAATGGAACTGTCTTTGTTAATTGTTAAGATGGAACAAAATATCTGCAGTAGGAAGGAACAGTACCCTTATTGTATAATTTTCATTTGCCGTGTTTTTCTATTACTCAGCAAGGTATAAGACCAACATAAGTTGCATTGAGGTCTATTGCCTTTAATTTCTAAATCAGCTTTAAGTAGCATTCATTTCTTAGATTTCAGTTTCTATATTGGTTGCACTACATGACTGAGGACTATGAAGCGTGAAGTAGGAGATGATGAATGGAGAAGTATTGATTTAAAAGCTCAAGATAGAGACAACTGGCGAAATATAACCGAGGCCCTTTGCGTAATTAGGTGTAGAAGGAGATGATGATAATATTGGTTGCTCTTGATTTTCTAAAGAGCAGGAAGTCTAAGTCAGTTAGGGCAGCAAGTTCGAGAAGTGTGTGGCGTGGTTTCAAATCCGCAGGCCACCAGTCAGAGAGGCGGACACTGCTATCCTCGTAGACACCTCAGGATTACCTATGTAATCGATAGATAGGTTTGCTTAAAGCAAATGGGTGGTACAGACTTATGCACACACAAACAAAGCCACTCCAACACCTTAAAAATATAACAGACACCTCACACGTCTCGAACTGTCGACCTAACCGCGCCAGGACTCCTCGCTGCTGGGAGGAAGGATGTTGGTGATTGGAGCAACACATGAACATACGCTTACTGGGGTCTAAGCGATGTCAGGCAGAGCAGCCGATCGGGACTACAGTCTACCCCAAAGCCAAAGCAAAGTCCCTCAATAGAAGGCAACCGTGCTTACCCCACACAAAAATTGAAGAAAAAAAAAAAACACGTTAACAGAAGAAGGATATCCTCAATAGATTTCATTTAACTCCCTCCGAAATTCCTGTGACCCAAGTGTCCTTGCCATGTTGACAACGAAAGACTAAGCTAAGTATTCAGTTACTACCACCAACCATCACTCGACATTGTACACCGACTGTGACTGAGCTAAAAATATGAATTATTTATGAAGACTCCCAATCATACCAACTCACGTCGGGAATGTTCCCCGCAAACATGTGATTTTGCTCATAACTTATTGATCGTGGATGAAGCACTTGACACTTCCAATGAAATGTTGTGACCTAAATCATAAGTTTACATAACCAATGATCACTTATTTCCTGTGAGCTAAGATGTCTCTAAACCCTGATCTCCTAATTGGTTGGTAAGCAAGGACTTTTCCTTGGGTGGATTTATATTAGATTTCATAAAACCAAAAAATTGTATTTTGCATCCAACGTCAGCAATTGAAACCATTATGATACCAGAGATAACTCGCAACTTGTTAAGAGAGAGATACTTTACACGTAACTGCGAACGAAGTACGGAAATATGGATGAGACACGGCCACTGTTTCAAAAATTTACGTGAACAAGGATGCCCAACGCCATTAACTTTCCATGAGCTTTGAAGAACACCGTTTCTGGGACATTGAGAAATAGCGAATAATATTTAAGTCTTCACTATTTTCCAGACAGAAACGTAAACAATCTGGGATATCAGAGAGAAAATATTGATAAAACTGAATTTAGAGAGAGAGAGAGAGAGAGAGAGAGAGAGAGAGAGAGAGAGAGAGAGAGAGAGAGAGAGAGAGAGAGAGAGAGAGAGAGAGATTGTTAGTTTGCCAACAGCAATCTGAGAGCTTTGACTTTCTTATAAATATACGAGTAAGAGCTCATTAAATATAAATAAATATATATATATATATATATATATATATATATATATATACATACATATATATATATATATGTATATATATACATACATATACATATATATATATATATATATATATATATATATATATATATATGTATATATATATATATATATACCCACCGTTATCCCAACATTAAAGGGTAAATTGCCTGAATACGCCCTTTCCAATGCCTTCTATCAAAGGCATCCTTTTCCACCAAACCTCTTCCTCTCCATCCTCTGCATCCCTCTCAATCTTCTCCCCCTAACAGGTTTCTCCCAAGCCATCAACACATGACCATACCACCTCAGTCGTGACAGTCATATCACCTCTAATCTTAACTATGCCTGCCATTCTTCTTCTTTCATCATTACCCAACCTTTAAAGCAGTAATATTCTCATAATCCATCTCAGCACTCTCATCTCAGTTCTCTCAAGCTTTGCTTCCTCTGTTCGCCTTTGAGGCGACGTTTCCAATCCATAGATTAACGCTGGTCTTATTGCTGTGCTATAGTTCTTGATTTTTAGCTATGACTGGTATTTTCTTATCACATACCACTCCTGGTACTTGCCTCCACTTCCCCCTATCTCATTTGTTCCACCTGTTTTAGAACCTAGGCTCTACTTTCTGACATAGCTATACTGTCCCTACCTTCCTTATTGCTTAGCATAGCTTCAGTTTTATCCTCATTTACTCTCAAGCCCAAAGTTTCTTGCCATTGTACAACCATTCTCTGTAAGTAGTCCCCATTTCCAGCAGTAATCACCAATCATCTGCAGATAGTAACTTCCACGACTCTTCATTACTAATCTCTTCACTTAACACATCCATAACCATTACCCCAAATAAAAACGGGCTTAATGCTGACCATGATGTAATCCAACAGTAACTTGAAGGTTTCTGTTTCCCAACAACTGTTATTACTTTTGTCCTTGTTCTAACCAACTTCTCTGGGACTTTCCTCTTCCTCAAACAACAAAACATCACTTCTCTTAGTATTCTATCATAAGCATTGTAGATTTACCTTAGCACAGAAAAGCTTCTAGTTTTCCTCTAGCCTCTTTTCCTGTAGCCGCTTTACTATAAAAAAAAGGGCATCCACAGTCCCTCTCCTCCTCATAAATCTTCTCTCAGTCTCTCATTTAGTACAATATCAAAAGCCTTTAATCCATGCTCTGTTAGTTCAATTCCCTAGTAGTTACTACAATACATGAAATCACCTTTCTACTTATAGATACCATTAGACTTTTCTTCCAGTATTTGGGCATTGTTTCCTCTTCCGATATCGTTCTTAATACCTCAAGCATTTATTCTTCCCACTCTGTAGCTAGTATCTTGATTTCAATTTGAAACTCTGACGGACCTGACGCTTTTCCATTTTTCATTTTATTCAACGCCCTTCGGTATTTCTCCATCACAGACCCTTACACCCTTTGTCCCTCTCCCAGCTCCTCTTTCGCATTTTCATTACTCAATAATTGTTCAAAATATTTTCTTCGTCTCCCCTTGATGTCTTCATCCCTATGCAATATATTTTCATCTCTATCCTTGATACTCCCAAGTTTTGCATTGAGATGGATCCTTTAGAAATTTGTAAAATGAAATGAATTTTCTTGACGATGGTGATCATGATTATTGCACCCAAACACAGCACGTAATACCATCTTTGCTGTCTCTTATCAACTGATTTAAATGTTAAAAGATCGGAGAATTCCCTCCAAAACAGTGTGACTCTTGCTACTTACTCAGCTGGGTTCCAAGTGACGTCACTTCACGGGAAATGACAAAACTCTTTCTCTCACGAACTCACCATTTTCTTCTTTCACATTGTTGGAAACGTCTCTGACTGCAATTTGCTTGACACGAGTGCAAAACTACGCTCAAGCTCGATATTTTCTAATATCGTCTGTAACCTTACCATCCTTCTAAGCTAGGGATGGGGAGATTTGGGGAAGCCTATGGCTCTACCTAAGTCATCGGCAGTCACTGTTTGGCCATCCACGGTCCTTGCTTGATGGAGAGGGGACTTGGGCTCTGACCACATATATAATATACAACCTCTAGAACATTGTCCATTCCTTGCCTCTGCCATTCATTAGCGACCTTTAAAACTTAGGTAGCATTTAAATTTTCTGATATTCCCAAGATAATCCTATCTTATCTCATTCACTTCCTTTGGATAAATCAGCGTAGGGATAACTTTCAAAGTTAAGAAAACAGTCTTTTAGTCAGAGAAAATAATGAAATCTTTTAATTTTTGTAAACGATTAAAAGTAGGGGTATCACTATGTATATCAAAATTTTCCAAAATAACTTCTTCTTCTTCTTCTTCCTCTTCTTCTTCTTCTTCATCTTCATCTTCATCTTCATCTTCATCTTCTTCTTCTTCTTCTTCTTCTTCTTCTTCTTCTATTAGCGGGCTTTTTTCCTATTCGTATGGGATAACACAGTTTCCTTCTTCTGAAGGACTTTGCTTTAGCTTTTGGCGTGAACCGTAGTCCCGACCGACTGCCCTAATGAATTAAATTGCCTAACAGACCAAATAAACTCACTTTGCTCAGGATATGATAATGAAAGCAATGATGTAAAACATGACTATCAAACAGAATTCTCTCACATATCTTGATACATTTACCAATTAAAAACCTTTGACCAGAAGTGAGCAATGCAGTGAAGATACAATTCCTCCAAATTAGGATTCCATCACATAAAAGCGACGAAATAATTATAAATTATGCAAAAGAAACTAGAGGGGCACTCACTAAAGTGCAGATCTCGGCCACGGCAGCTTCTTTCTCGTTGGCGTGGATTTTTATACACTTAAATAGGAGCCAAGTTTGATGTCTCTGTGACGATGTCCAAACTCATGACGGATTAAGGGATATGAACGTTGTGATCGTTCGTGACCTTGACCTTTGACCTTCTAAAATTCAATCATTCCAGCGCTTAACATAAGTTTAAAATAACTGCAAGTTTCATTATTTTACGATTAAAATTGTGGCCATATGGTTGATGACCCGAATTTGACCTTTTGCTTGAACATTTGATGTTAGACTCGACCTTAACCTTTGACCTTAACATGTATTAACTAGCGTGGATTTTCATACATTCATATGTGAACCAAGTTTGAAATCTCTGTGACAATGATTTTCAAACTTATGGTTAATTGAGTGAATTGGACATTTTGCTTGACCATGACCTTGACCTTTGACCTTGACCTAACATTTTATAATTTCCAGCTTTTAACATAACAGATAATTCCAGCAAGTTTCATTTCCCTACGATTAAAATTTTGGCCAGAAAGCTGTTCACAAACAATCACACGCACAAAAAAAAGAAAAAAAACTGGGGGTAAAACATAACCTCCTTCCAACTTCATTAGCGGAGGTAATAAGCTGCGCCAAACAAATGATACAAACAGTATCTCGTTCGATTACCTCCAAATAGCCAATTATAAAATGAGTGACAAATTATCCTTCAATTTCGGTGAAACATTTGAGGCGAAATCAATCAAAAGAGAATGGTGGAATTGATAACTTTACTATATTCATTCTTGTTTAAAGGTTTAAAGGTCGCTCATGAATGGCAGAGGCAAGGGACAGTGACAGGACAATGCCCTAGAAACTAACCATATATATTATATGACCAGCGCCCAAGCCCCCTCTCCATCCAAGCTAGGACCAGGGAGGGCCAGGCAATGGCTGCTGATGACTCAGCAGATAGACCTATAGGCTCCCCCAAACCCCCCAAACCTTAACTCACAAGGATGGTAAGGTTGCAGACGCTAAAGGCACTAATGAGTCTGAGCGGGACTTGTACCCGCGCCTGTCAAACACCAGGCAGAGACGTTACCAATCAGGCCACAACAGCGTCATTAATTATTAGCATGGATATCTTTTATGCAATATGTTCAGAACATGTTTACTTTTTTAATAAAATTTCTCAATTATAAAAATAGATGCCTTATCATTAGCGTATGAAGGTATGCATATGAGAGTAGAAGAGACTCTTTAGCTATGGTCAGCAGCTCTTCTAGGAGAAGGACACTCCCAAATCAAACCATTGTTCTCTAGTCTTGGGTAGTGCCATAGCCTCTGTACTATGGTTTTCCACAGTCTTAGGTTAGATTTCTCTTGCTTGAGGGTACACTCGGCCACACTATTCTATCTTATTTATCTTCCTCTTGTTTTGTTAAAGTTTTTATAGTTTATTTTGTTTTTCCTAGTTTCCTTTCCTCACTGGGCTATTTTCCCTGTTGGAGCCCCCTGGGCTTATAGCATCATGCTTTTCCAACTAGGGTTGTAGTTTAGCAAGTAATAATAATAATAATAATAAACTTAAAACATGAAAGAACTCAGGTGTATACATAATAGGCTATCCTCCTGGCTAGTACAGTGATAACTTGCTCGCCTCCCATTCACATGGCAACAGATCGATCCTCACCGGGAGCGTGATTTTAAGCTGTTTACTGGGGAGGCCACTTCTGTTGGGCACCATCGTGGGGGGGGGGGTTGGGCTTGCCCGACAGACATTCTGGTGAGCATCTATTCTGATGATACTGGAAATTAAACCATACACCTTTAACACCATTACGCCTACGGTCTAAATTGACTCTGGTTAAGACAAGCTGGTTTCGAGAAATAAGCTGCCGTGGCGGAAGTCTGCACTTTCAGAGAGGTTTATTTACATTTTTATTTTTTCTGAGAAGAACGGAGGAAATTACATTTTGAATTCTAAGAAAGATGCAATTCGGAAAAAAAATCGAGAGCGGAAACCTTTGGAAAACAGCAAAAGTTTGATGGACAAACTCTGAAAAACGATTAGCCAGAGATCCCCCTCAGTAAGAATTCATGCCTTGCTTAACCACAACGGAGTTTTCGAATCTTGTTCGTCGGCATTCATTATTAGTTTGCAGGAAAATGTTACAATAAATTGGTCGCTGGCCGCCTTAGTGCAGTCGCTTGCAACAGTGAGATTTTCCCCTATCTATTTAAGCTGTACCAACCGTGTGTCACACGATCGTACATAGTAACGACATTTCATTTTGTGTATATATTATGCTTATATCTTCGCTCTTCCCTCGCACTAAAAAGAACCTGAAAGAACATGTATCTTTTTCTCACCGTTAACTGATAACCGGTGTGGTATCAGTTGAACAGTAAATTTCCTGTTGCATTGAACCTGAAATAATGTGTCTGTTTTTCTCAACGTTAACTGTTAACCGGTGCGGTGTCGGTTGAACAGAAAATTTCATGTTGCACTGAGTTTTTGTATATAAAGGCGAGTGTTCTGTAATAAAGTTACTCAGTTGCTTTCATCCTGTCCTTGGGTCACAACCTTCTCTCGGCTCGTCACAAATCTTAGTCTTCAACACAGTTATAAGAATCATTAATCCGACTGCATCATCTGTAAGGAGAATTTGACCGTCCTATTCACTGGAAAGAAACAAAGACCGCAGATCCATACAAGGATGCAATTATAAGGGATATCATTAAATGTATTTTTTCATTAATTAAAACATCAAAGCAATTGAGGAGTATCTAATATTAGAGGTAATTTTTGATTCAGACTCAAAATGTGTTTTGAGATGTCTGGTGATTTGTAAAAACTTCATTTCCAGATTTTTGCTTACTTATTCAAGTATGTTGAGTCTCAGAGAGAGAGAGAGAGAGAGAGAGAGAGAGAGAGAGAGAGAGAGAAAGAGAGAGAGAGAGAGAGAGAGAGAGAGAGAGAGAGAGAGGTCTTGTACCAGAGCACATAACTAATACTTTAAGAATCACGAGAGAGAGAGAGAGAGAGAGAGAGAGAGAGAGAGAGAGAGAGAGAGAGAGAGAGGGGGGGGGGGAGGTCTTACACCAGAGCCTACAACTAATACTTTAAGAATCACGAGAGAGAGAGAGAGAGAGAGAGAGAGAGAGAGAGAGAGACTTTCAAAATTGATTAACTTCACAGCGTCCCTTCTACCTCAACTCTAAATCCAAGTATAGATATAAATGGATTCGAACTCGGGCCACGAATAGGTGAAATATAAATTTACAAAGACATATAAAAGCATAATAACTGAAGACGCTATCACAGAATGGTCATAACTCTAGGAAATTGATGGTCAGGATATTCTTAATGGCCTCTTATTGCAAATGATATAAAATTAAAGTGTATTCTAAGTAAATAATATCTAATTCACACCCTTCGTTGACGACTGAATAAAAGGTAAAAAAAAAAAAAAAAAGATTTTCAATCACCATCGAGATCTGAGAGAGAGAAATATTTAAATATTATTATTATTATTATTATTATTATTATTATTTGCCTTTTTATTGTTTATATATGAAAGGTCTATCTTAATGTGGTTACTATTCTTAAAATATCTTATTTCAATTATTCATTACTTCTCTTGTAGCTTGTTTGTTTCCTTGTTTTCTTCCCTCACAGGGCTATTTGTTCCTGTTGGAGCCCTTGGGCTTATAGAAATCCTGCTTTTCCAACTAGGGTTGTAGCTTAGTTACTACTACCACTACTACTGCTATTACTACTACTACTACTACTACTAAAAATGGCGGATTTCTTTGACTATGCCAGAGTGAATGTGGAGAAATAAAATAAAAATAAAAGATAATCAAAGAGTATATTTGATAATCTTCAAACGAGTACCTACTTGTTCTTATGATCGCTCGAGAGGTACTGCTTACCCCTCGGCAAGTAAATGCAATGTTGCTCTGTCAATACGCTGAATTGTTAGATTTTGTGGAAATCTCCACTGTGATGGAAATATACTGTGACGGGCCGAGAGAAGGTTCTGACTCAAAGACAGGATGAAAGCAACTGAGTGAGTATATTATAGAACACTCTCCTTTATATACAAAAGCTCGAGGTAACAGGAAATTTCATGTTCAAAATCAACGCCGTTACCGGTGAGAAAAACAGACATGTTTTTTCAGGTTCTTTTTAGTGCGAAGATACAAGCATAATATATACACAAAATGAACTATGTACGATCGTGTGACACACGGTAGGTACAATACTCTCACCATTAGGTTTACAACACGTCACTTTATCAGACTTCAGACACGTGACCTATAACAGAGTTCAGTGATCGCGCACCACAATTTATGAAAGACATAGTACTCTTAAAAAGGTCATTAATATCACTGTATAAAACACATACTTCTACATAATTTACATACAAGGATTAGGACACAGCTATAATACCTTTCATTCATTTTTTTTAACAGATGAAAGACATTTTCCAAATTTTCTTATGTTAGTCACTAAGTTCCCATCTGTAACATTTATTTTTTTCCAACAAAATATACTTCTACATATTTTATATACAAGGATTAGGACACAGCTATTGTACCTTTCATTCATTTTTTTTTTAACAGATGAAAGACATTTTCCAAATTTTCTTATGTTAGTCACCAAGTTCCCATCTGTAACATTTATTTTTTTTCAAATAAAATATTCAAAACATTTTCTTTCGATCTTTAATACATAAAAGGAAAAATGGTAAGTCTATTTGTACCTTTTCTACTATGTAAACAGCAAGACGCTACGGTCTGATATAACATTCATACAAAAGGAAATGGGATTTCAGAATTTTACGGTGGAGAGATGCGTCTAATAGATGCGTCGAGCAAATGCGTCGAACATGTCTGAGCCCCATCATGTTTCGAAAGTTTTTCCTACGTTATAATCGACTGTATCCAAACAATCGACTTTTTTAAAAATCTACATAATTTTATTATTATTATTATTATTATTATTATTATATGTTAACTAACAACCCTAGTTGGAAAAGCAGAATTCTATAAGCCCAGGGGCTCCAACAGGGAAAATAGCCCAGTGAGGAGAGGAAACAAGGAAAAATAAAATATTTTAAGAAGAGTAACATCATTCAAATAAATTATTTCTTATATAAACTATAAAATTTTTAACAAAACAAGAGAAAGAGAAATAAGATAGAATAGTGTGCCCGAGTGTACCCGCAAGCAAGAGAACTCTAACCCAAGACACTGGAAGACCATAGTACAGAGGCTATGGCACTACCCAAGACTAGAGAACAATGGTTTGATTTTGGAGTGTCCCTCTCCTAGAAGAGTTTCTTACCATAGCTAGAGAGTCTCTTCTACCCTTACCAAGAGGAAAGTAGCCACTGAACAATTACAGTGTAGTTGTTAACCCCTTGGGTAAAGAAGAATTGTTTGGTATTCTCAGTGTTGTCAGATGTATGAGCACAGAGAAGGATCTGTAAAGAATAGGCCAGACTATTCGATGTATGTGTAAGCAGAGGGAAAGTGAACCGTAACCAGAGAGAAGGATCCAATGTAGTACTGTCTGCCCAGTTTGTGGAATCTTGGTAGATAATGTATACCCTTTTCTATGGAAATTCAGAGAGAGAGAGAGAGAGAGAGAGAGAGAGAGAGAGAGAGAGAGAGAGAGAGAGAGAGAAAGAAAAATCTATTTTGAATTATCCTTGACTATTAATGCTATAGTCAACTTTATATAAAAAATAACACCTCTACATACTGATAATTGATAACTTTGTTATACCGCCATTTACATAAAAAAAAATTACTTCCACAGTCATTAGTAATTATAAATTCGATGTAATTACTACTAAAGGAAATAACAGCATTTTAAACGGTATGAATCATCAAGCAATCCTCATCAAATAATTAACTTCAAAGCAAAAAAAAAAAAAAGAAAAAAAATTTGCTTCCAAAATTATTTATGAAATAACTATATTTCATATTGTAAAAGCATTTTCTAACAGCCCTTTAGATTTATTTAATTTCTTTATATGTTTGGCATCAGGAGTTTCATGTAAGATTCAAAGCTTGGAGGAAAAGGGACATATCCGCCAATATGACTGATATAGTAAAGCCTTTGAAGTATAAGACACATGAGGACACCTTTTTCTAAAGCGAAGAAATCCATTGAAATTGAAATTGAAGTATATTTATAATATAAAGAAAGCAACGTATATCCATTGATTGAGTATTTTTTGGTATTAAACACATCTATCTATCTATCTATCTATCTATCTATATGTATATATATATATATATATATATATATATATATATATATATGGATGTGTGGGTGTGTGTATGTGATAATTTTGCACATTTAGAGTATTTTTTCCATATTCATACAAGCTATATATTATACACCTCCGGATATCTGGATTCTATCTATACCTCAGGATCAGAGACCCAAGGGGGAATCAACTCAAACATAATATCTTCTGGTCGGCCGAGGAGTAAATGCAAGTAAATGCAATGTTGCTCTGTCAATATACTGAATTGTTAGATTTTGTGGAAATCTCCACTGTGATGGAAATATACTGTGACGGGCCGAGAGAAGGTTCTGACTCAAAGACAGGATGAAAGCAACTGAGTGAGTTTATTGTAGAACACTCTCCTTTATATATAAAAGCTCAAGGCAACAGGAAATTTCATGTTCAAAACCAACACCGTTACCGATGAAAAAAAACAGACATGTTTTTTCAGGTTCTTTTTAGTGCGAAGATACAAGCATAATATATACACAAAATGAACTATGTACGATCGTGTGACACACGGTAGGTACAATACTCTCACCATTAGGCTTACAACACGTCACCTATCAGACTTAACACCAGTCACCTATAACAGAGTTCAGTGTTCGCGCACAACAACTTATGACAGTCATAGTACTCTTAAAAATGTCATTAATCTCACTGTATAAAACACATATTTCTTCATATTTGTCATACAAGGCTTAGGACATCTGTTTGGTTAAAGAAATATAACATGAGCTTAGGAACCTCATTCATAAAAATTGCAAAGAACCAAAAGGTCATACCATTCTGGGGATAAAGCATCTAGTAGAAAAATACATATATTATTATTATTATTATTATTATTATTATTATTATTATTATCCAAGCTACAACCCTAGTTGGAAAAGCAAGATGCTATAAGCCCAGGGGCTCCAACAGGGAAAAATAGCCCAGTGAGGAAAGGAAATGAGGAAATAAATAAATGAAGAGAACAAATTAACAATAAATCATTCTAAAAACAGTAACAACGTCAAAACAGACATGTCATATATAAACTATTAACAACATCAAAAACAAATATGTCATAAATAAACTATAAAAGACTCATGTCCACCTGGTCAACAAAAAAGCATTTGCTCCAACTTTGAACTTTTGAAGTTCTACTGATTCAACCACCCGATTAGGAAGATCATTCCACAACTTGGTAACAGCTGGTGTAGAGGGAGTAGCTTTATGTTTGTCTGCGCATGCGTAGAAACTTCCTTTTACCAGGTAGACATCTTTCCTTGATACTGCGTAAAGGAATGGTAAATTTGCACAGGGTAATCTCTTCCCATCTCCCTTTCATTACCGTTTCCCTTTTCTTGGGTAATCTCGCCAGTCTCCTTATTTCGTAAGAATCCTCTTTTATGTTTCTTTTCGTCTTTTATGGCTTAGTTGCTTATCACCACCCGTCGGAGAAAATGCCTTTAATTTTCAAGGGTATTCTTAAGATGATGTGCTTCAAGGGTATCTACGCGTTACACTGTTAAAAATGCTACTACTACTACTACTACTACTACTACTACTACTACTACTACTACTGCTACTACTACTACTACTAATAATAATAATAATAATAATAATAATAATAATAATAATAATTACGGTAAAATCCTGGAATAAATGTCGCCAAATATTTACCGCTTTAAAAACCGATATATTTACGTTAAGGATTGATATTACAGTCACCAACCCCGTAAAAGATAATAACAAAGTTAGGTAAAATTACGGTCGTCTTTATTTTACTGAAATACGGTTCAGATCAGTATATTTTTAGGGAAATTTTCCGATTAAAATTACGGTTATTTAACAGTGTACATAAAATGACTAAAAAATCGTACATTAATTTTCATAATAATACTGTACACTTAATTAATAATAAACTTAAAAACAAACTTTCTGTTTAGAATTATGATTAAGGCAAACTTCCTTAAAAAATAACGAAGAAAGTAATACTACAATTCCGAATCTTTATATTTCCATAGGTTTAAACTTTAAAGGATATCCATTTTAATGTCATTATTGTTCTTAAACTTCTCTTGTAGTTTTTCATTATTTCTTTTCCTCACTGGGCTAGTTTCCCTGTTGAAGCCCTTGGGCTTATAGCATCCTGCTTTTCCAACTAGGAGTGTAGCTTAGCAAGTAATAATAATAATAATAATAATAATAATAATAATAATAATAATAAATGGCAGAGCACGGGACAGTGACATTGCCCTATCAAGCAGGACAATGCCCTAGAGACTGACCATATATACATATCAACACCCAAGCCCCCTCTCCACCAAAGCTAGAACCAAGGAGGGCCAGGCAATGGCTGCTGATGACAAAGCAGATAGACCAATATACTCCCCAAAAACCCACATCCTTAGCTCACAAGGATGGTGAGGTTGCATCGACCAAAGAATCTAACGAGTTTGAGCGGGACTCGAACCCCAGTCTGGCGATCACAAGGAAGGACGTTACCACGTCGACCACCACAACCCTAATAAAAAAAAAAATATTGCATAAAAAATCTATGGATAAAATTGGTCACCACAACCCTAATGAAAGAAAAAAAAAGAAAAAAGGAAAAAAAGATCTACGGAGAAAATAGTGCCCTTCCCATCATAAACATTAGGAAGTAAATTCCATTAGATTCTATTCAGAAATTTTAAGGAGATCCGAGAAATCTTCAGCAATTTCGTCCGGAAATGTTCATACTGTTGAATGGGACACAAATGAATTTCGTATGTTCTTCGATTTCTTGGGTCATTTCTTTTTGTGCTCGTAGAGGTAAGATTTAATATCTTATCACATCTCACTTATCAGATTTCGGATATTTCATACAGAATTTGAGTTTATGAGCGTAGTGACTTTTGTTATTTATCGCAACTTTTCTGTTAATATCGAATGCTAGATAAGACAAAATAAGGGATGCTAAGTTCGAATATTTCTTTTGAGTATAAAACGTCAAAACAAAATAACAACTACTGATTATAATAACAATAATAAATAAATAAATATATATATATATATATATATATATATATATATATATATATATATATGTATATATATATATATATACATACAGTATATATATTTGTATATATACATACATATATATATAATATATATATGTATATATATATATACATACATATGTATATAATATATATATGCATATATATACATACACACACACACACACACACACATATATATATATATATATATATATATATATATATATATATATATATATATATTAATGAATATATAACACTAACACACTGATATTTGTGATTTTAATTAACGTAAATATATATATATATATATATAGAGAGAGAGAGAGAGAGAGAGAGAGAGAGAGAGAGAGAGAGAGAGAGAGAGAGAGAGAGAGAGAGAGATAGATAATTGTTATTAATATCACAACCCCTTTCTCTCTTTTAAAGCCCTTTTCTTTCCCCAGACATGTACTGTACGTGCGTCCGCTCCATGATTCTCAACATCTTCAAAATTTCGTGGTTGGCCAAACCCCTTTTTTTTTTTTTTTTTTTTTGGTGATCTGGCTATTCTTTTTTTTTTTTTTTTTTTTTTTTTTTTTTTTTTTTTTTTTTTTTTTTTTTGACATCCTGAGAATTTTTTTTCCTATGGCAGGCAGTAAGATATTTCTTGTGATTTTTCTTCTTATATAACAATAATGTGCTTAGAGCCAAAGCCAAACACGAAGAACGTGGTGTGGATGGATTTTTTTTTTTGGGGGGGAGGGGCAATTATTTGGCCGTAGGGAAGAGCAGAGAAGGGATTGCTAATAATAATAATAATAGTAATAAAATAATAATAATAATAATAATAATAATAATAATAATAATAATAATAATAATAATAATAATGAAAAAAAGAAATAAAATAATAAAATAACAAAATAGTAATAATAATAATAATACAAATAATAATAATAATAATAATAATAATAATAATAATAATAATAATAAATAACAAAATAACAAAATAACCAAATAACAAGATAATAAAATAACAAATAATAATAATAATATAATAATAATAATAATAATAATAATAATAATAATAATAGCATATCACGATGAAACTGTTATGAGCTATAACAGACTGTTGTTATGTTGTTATGTTATTATGAACCAAGTTTGAAGTCTCTGTGACAACGATGTCTAAATGTATGGCTGATTATGTGAAATGGACATTTTGCTTGATCGTGACCTTGACCTTTAACCTTGACCTTTCAAAATGTAATTATTTCAAGCTTTTTACATATCAGTTAATCCCTGCTAGTTTCGTTAATTGTGGCCAGGAAACTGTTCACAAACAAACACCCAAATTACAAACACACAAACGGGGGGGGTGTGAAAACATAACCTCCTTCCAACTTCATTGGCGGAGGTAATAATTAAAAATCATACTACGTAGACTTTGCTAAGCAAATATCTGCTTTGCTTTCTCTTATCAATATATTTATTCACCATAAAGGCCCAACCTAAAAAAGAATATAAAGGTAAATATTTCTAGGCAATAGAAGAGCCTTAGATAAGCAGATAAAATATTAATTATCATTATTACTATTATTATTATTAAATGCCAAGCTACAACCCTAGTTGGAAAAGCAGGATGCTATAAGCCCAGGGGCCCCAACAGGGAAAATAGCCTAGTGAGGAAAGGAAATAAAGAAAAAGAAAATATATTAAGTATAGCAACAACATCGAAATAAATATTTCCTATAAAAACTATAAAAACTTTAACAAAACAAGAGGAAGAGAAATAAGATAGAACAGTGTGCCCGAGTGTACCCTCAAGGAAGAGAACTCTAACCAAAGACAGTGGAGGACCATGGCACAGAGGCTATGGCACTACCCAAGACTAAAGAACAATGGTTTGATTTTGGAGTGTCCTTCTCCTAGAAGAGCTGCTTACCATAGCTGAAGAGTCTCTTCTACCCTTACCAAGAGGAAAGTAGCCACTGAACAAATACAATGCAGTAGTTAACCCCATGAGTGAAGAAGAATTGTTTGGCAATCTCAGTGTTGTCAGGTGTATGAGGAAAGAGGACAATCTGTAAAGAATAGGCCAGACTATTCGGTGACTGTGTAGGCAAAGGGAAAGAACCGTAACTAGAGAGAAGGGTTCAATGTAGTACTGTCAAAGGACCCCATAACTCTCTCGCGGTAGTATCTCAACGGGCGGTTGGTGCCAAGGCCAACCTACTACCTTAGTTAAGCAGATAAAATATTAACGTGCTTTTTCAATAGTCTTAATTTAATGAATGATCCTGCTACTTGATACATCATCAACTTGTGTCAAGGGTTGAAAAAAAAAAATAAAAAAAAAAAAATGCTACAACAAAAATGCAAGACGTTTAAATAGGTAAATATATCAGGTAAATGATATAACGTTAACTCCTGAATTGATAAATAAAAGACTTGTGTAATACAATAAAAAAAATTAAAAAGCACTTTGAGAGTGCAGACCTACGTCACAGCAGATTATTTCTCAAAACCAGCTTGCCTTTCCAAGAATCAATTTACACAGTAGGCGTGTTCGAAGTCAGTGTGACAACCATGTGCGAACTTGGGGTTAAGGTTAGGGTTAATTCGGTCGACCTTTTGCTCGATCTTGATCTTGACCTTTGACCTAGGACTCTCAAAACTGAATCACTTCCACGTCTCAATATAACAATTAATCCATGAATGTTTCACTACTCTGTGAGTAGAATTATGTATAGGAAGTTGTTCACAAACAAATAAACACACAAACGGACACATATAAAAACAGTGGTGAAAACATAACCTCCTTCCAACTTCGCTGGCGGAGGTCATGATATATAGTACATGGACAGGTTAAGATACAGAAACCATCGGTAAAAACATACTGAACATAGATAACCATCTTATAACACCCCCCCCCCTTAAAAAAATGAAAAATAAAAACCTTGACAACTCCTTTTTATTATTATTATTATTATTATTATTATTATTATTATTACTTTCTAAGCTACAACCCTAGTTGGAAAAGCAGGATGCTATAAGCCAAGGGGCTCCAACAGGGAAAATAGCTCAGTGAGGAAAGGGAACAAGGAAAAAATAAAATATTTTAAGAGGAGCAGCAATATTAAAATAAATATCACTTTATAAATTATAAAAACCAAGAATACCTATTCCATGATACTCAAGACAAGAAAATATGTCAATACTTAACCGTTGGTGTCGATGCAAAATCTAAGACGCTTATCAACTCCTTCTTCATTGGGCTAACAGCCTCAGTGCGTTCTTAAAATGGAAGTTTATTCCAGATGTTGCAAAGTAAATTAATATTCAAAACGAGTTGCAAAAGCAGCGCCATTTTCCTCCTAATTTCCCTCGGGTGGTTTAAGGCAGAAGCCCAGTTTCCACGTTTTTTTTTTTTTTTTTTTTTTTTGTGGAGGTTTGGATGATGTCGTTCTGACTGTGTGTGTATATGTAAATATGTGTCTATATATATATATATATATATATATATATATATATATATATATATATATATATATATATATTGTATATATATATATATATATATATATATAACTATATGTACTTTATATATAAATATATACATATACCGTATATATATACATATACTGTATATATATATATATATATATATATATATATATATATATATATATATATATATATATATATATAACTATATGTACTGTATATATATATATATATATATATATGATAATTTTTTCACATTTTTACGTGTTTTTCATATTCAAATAAGCCATATATATTTTGATATATTAATGTCTGGATTCTCTTAACGACCTCGGGATCAGAGCCCCAGGCGAAATCTCACAAAGACAAGAGCTTGGCTCCGGCCGGGAATCGAACCCTGGTCGGCAAGCTTATATAGACAGTGACTAACCCATTCGGCCACGAAGGATATATATATATATATATATATATATATATATATATATATATATATACATATATATATATATAACTATATGTACTGTATATATAAATATATACAATTATATATATACATATACTGTATATATATATATATATATATATATATATATATATATATATATATATATATATATATATATATACATATATATATATAAAACTATATATACTGTATATATAAATATATACAATTATATATATACATATACTGTATATAATTTATATATATATATATATATATATATATATATATATATATATATATTTATATATATATTTATATACGTAAAAATCATAGGGGAACGTGATGCTCAGATGCAAAGGAACCATAAGGAAAATGAAAATAGTTTCGTGATACTTCAGAGGACTGATTTCTGAAACTAGTCAGGGTGTTCAGTCATATTTCCTATTTTTATTTTCCCTCTGCTTCTTTTGCATATATATATATATATATATATATATATATATATATATATATATTTATATATATATATATATATATATATATATATATATATATATATATATATATAATCAAGCTACCCATTTAAACTTTGATGTCCCGATATATTACGTTACAGAAAGAATAAGAGTTATAACAACATTCGTTCTCTCATTATTCGCCGGAGCGCCGTTTTCCATTACGCAAAGAAAACGAGATTAGACTCCTCTTTGAAATGACACACTCCACTGGAGGAATAAAAGTGGCCCCTGATTTTGTATATCAGCAGCCTGCACCCCCCTTTTACAATTAGATTTCTTCTCCGTACAGTAGAGCCCCATTCTGAAAATTAGAAGAGCACTCTGAGAGTGCAGACCTCCGTCACGGTAGCTTATTCCTCGTAATCAAATTGCCTTTCCCAGAATCAATTTAGACAGTAGGCGTATTTGAAGTGTGTGACAACCATGTGCGGTGGGGTTAATCTGGTCGACCTTTTGCTCGACCTTGACCTTGATCTTTGAGCTATGACTTTCAAAATTCAATCACTTCCACGTCTCATTATAACAATTAATCCATGAAGGTTTCAGTACTCTTGAGTAAAATTGTAGTTGGGTGGTTGATCACAAACAAACAAACGGACAAACAGATAAACTGACAAACAGGGGCAAAAACATATCCTCCTCCCAACTTCATTTGCGGAGGTAAAAAGCAACAATTCACAATGCTGAAAACCCTAGAAGCCATTTCTTAAAAGGTAGAAAAAAACAGATGTGGGAAGATCGTTTGGAACATAGATAAAGTTAATGATGGAAGTGGATTAAACTCCTCAGCTTGATAAGGTTAAAGATTAAAGATATCCGGTTTCAGTTCCATTTTCTTTAGAATAGATGCTCATCAGAACGTCAGCCAGGCAAACCCAACTCCCCACTGTAGTGCCCAACAACAGTAGTAGCCTCCCCAGTAAACAGCTTAAACTCACGGTGCCGGGATGGGATCGATCTGCCGCAATGCGAATGCTAGGCGAACACGTTACCACTGTATTAGGTGTCAAGTCTTTAAAAACAAGCCATCTTTATATATTTAAAATAATTCTTAAACTCGAAATCATTCCATCTGCTGAATACCATTACATGAAATTAATTTAAAGGTTTAAAGGCCACTCATGAATGTCAGAGGCAAGGGACAGTGACATTGCCCTATCAAGCAGGACAATGCCCTAGAGACTGACCCGTCAAAGGACCCAATAACTCTCTAGCGATAGTATCTCAATTGGTGGTTGATGCCCTGGCCAACCCACTACCTACTACGTATCCGAATATCATACTTTTCAGTCCCAATAGAAGGTTGAATAGAGGAGA
>NC_090729.1:113073523-113078523 GCF_036898095.1 Palaemon carinicauda
TTTAATCCCATAGAGAATCTCTGAAGCATCATTAAGGGGATGCTTCAGGGCAAGGATACCTCTTCTCTCAACAAGATTGAGGCAGCTATCTAGGGGTTTTGGGGGGATTTAGAACTAACGATACTTCACAATCTAATTGACAGCATTTCTCGTTGTTTTATAGACACCATCAAACGTAAAAGCGATGCCACCAAGTTCTAGTAATTGTTCTAACGCCATTTTTATGAAATTCCATGGAAAATGCATATTTTTCCTGGCAGTGGCTTAACATTCTGCATGTATTATATATACTTACATATATATATATATATATATATATATATATATATATATGTATATATATATATGTGTGTGTGTGTATGTGTGTGTATAAATGTATATATATTATATATATCATATATATATATATATATATACTTAGTATATATATATATATATATATATATGTATATATTGTATATACAGTATATATATATAAATTGTATATACAGTATATATATTTTATTCATTTATATATACACATATATATGCATATACTCGTGTATATATATATATATATATATATACTATACTAGTATATATACTGTATATACTCGTGTATATATATATTTATATATATATATATATACTATATATATATATATATATATTTATGTATGTATGTATGTATGTATTGTCCTATTGCTACAAGTGATAATCATTCTAATTTCATGAATATTTTTCAATTGTTTTATAGGCCATTGTTAAACTCGTCCCTTGGCCAACAACAATTGATTAGAATTACCTTATAACTTTTCACCTATTTATTCATTAAAATATTTGTCAACAACCAATAAGTCTACAGTAAATAAACAATCATTTATAATATTACTTGCACGATATTTATCTTTTGTTTACTATTAATATAAACAGCAAATAAGTAAATAAGTTGATCAGTGTATATAGAGATCCTAAAGGAATAGGAATAAAGCAAAGCTCGCAGTTGTTGTTGTTGTTGTTGTTGTTGATTATTATTATTATTATCATTATTATTGTTGTTGTTGTTGTTGTTGTTGTTGTTGTTGTTGTTGTTGTTTATTATTATCATCACTTGCTAAGCTACAACCCTAGTTGGAAAAGCAGGATGCTATAAGCCCAAGGGGCTCTAACAAGGATAAGAGCGCAGTGAGGAAAGGAAACAAGGAAAAAGAAATATTTCAAGAACAGTACCAACATTAAAATAAATATTTCCAATATAAACTATAAAAACTTAAACAAAACATGAGGAAGAGAAATAAAACCTTCTTATTTTTACCAAAAGGAAATCAACATTATTCAACTTGCAAGCTTAATGGAATTTGACATACAAAGACTACCAAAGAGGATTATATTGGCTTTATCCTCGTTTCTATCTTTCCCAAGATAGTATTATATCTTTTTTCTTGGACTTTCGGGTGTTACGTAAAGATTACTGGAATTCTCAACGATTGATATCAAAATGGAAATGCTTCGTATCAAATATATTTGTAATGCTTGCTGGAAGATTTAATATTATGGCGTGGATATTCTTGGAATACAGAGTAATAGAAAAAATGGAATTATATGCTACAACCAAGGAGTAACTTTATATATATATATATATATATATATATATATATATATATATATTATATATATATATATATATACATATATATATAATGCATATATATACAGTATATATATACAACACAAACACAACATATATATATATATATTATATATATATATATATGTGTGTGTGTGTGTGTGTGTGTGTGTGTGTGTGTGCATCAACTTTACAACTAGTGCGTTTATGATCTTCAATTACATATTTCAACCCAAAAAGTAAAACCTCTCTCCAGTCACAATGTCTCCCACCTTGCACATCTAAACGTCTCTTGTAATGCATGAAACGTATTTTCCAAAGGAAATTAAAATCTTCGATGTAATCCATAAAAAGTTCGATAAAAACTACTCTATTTATTTTCAAGCATTTCCCTAAGGAGTTTCCCGAGCTACATTTACGACTTTGAGCGCATCAAAGAAACAAATGAAGAGTAGTTTCTCTGATTCTCGGATTCCTTGGGAATCATAATTCTCCTTCGATAAACATCAATTGATAGTGAAAACATTTCCAGTTTCAATCTGAACTAAAGGGGCACTAAGTAGAGCGTAGACCTCCGCTGCGGCAGCTTATCTCTCGACCTATTGCTCAACCTTGGCCTTGACATGTATTAATTGGCGTGGATTTTTATACACTCAAATATGAACCAAGTTTGAAGTCTGTGTGACAACGATGTCCAAATTTATGGTTGATCACGAGAATTGAACATTATGTATGACCTTGACCTTGACATCTGACCTTGACCTTCCAAAATTTACTCATTTCCAGCGTTTTACATAACAGTAAATTCCTGCAAGTTTCATTACTATACGCTTAAAATTGGGGCCAAGACGCTGTTCACAAACAAAGAAACACAGACAAACAAACACACAAACCGGGGGTAAAACATAGCCTCCTTCCAACTTCGATGGCGGAGGTAATTAGGGAAAGTCTCTTGTCAGGTTTCCTTGCGCAGTTTGCTTCGTTGCTGAGAGTTAAAAGTCTGGTATCATTACTGCTTGTTTCTCCTTATTGTTTGTTATTCCTATTTCTATTCATACCATTTTTTTACTGTAAGCCTGCTGATAATACGTAAATGATAACGAAAGAAATTTCAACCATGGATGGTCAGAGACGAGTAAAATAATCCATGTAAATGACTATACCCAAAGGAATATTGTTGAATCCTTTGTAATACCCAGTGCCAAAGGTCAAGATTTAAATCATGATATTCTGGAAGTGATACGGATCAAAATCATGATTCTGGATCAACATTGCACTTTTCATCATCTACTGTAGAGTTGACATGTGAAAAGTGGGGGGGGGGGCGATGTCCGTAGATTTACATGCATATCAATGCTGTGGAAGTTTTACTGCATGAGGTTCTTCAACGTTTCAGATGTTAAAAGATGAATAAGGTGAAAAATTGTTTTAATATTTTCATGAGTCACATCACGCAGAGAAACGTCATAGATTAGTTCACCATACTTTTAACTGGGCTCCAAAAAGACACTAGAAGAGTTGGAAGACCCAGGTCTGCATGGCTGAGGACAATGAAGCGTGAAGTAGAAAATGGGGAATGGAGAAGTATTGAATTAAAAGCTCAAGATAGAGACGATTGGCGAAATCTAATCGATGCCCTTTGCGTCAATAGGCGTAGGAAGAGATGACGATGAAATAATGATGATGCTGAAGATATATATATATATATATTATATATATATATATATATATATATATATATATATATATATACATATATATACAAATATATATATATATGTATGTATATATATGTAAATATATATATATATATATATTATATATATATATACATATATATATAAATATATATATGTATATATATATATAAATATATATATATATATATATATATATATATATATTATATATATGTGTGTGTGTGTGTGTGTGTGTGTGTGTGTATACGTATGCGTTTGTTTTGTATATTTCTGTTTTGCCTGTATGCATTCATTATAGCCTACTTATTTTACAATACTTTCTTGCACTGTTGGTTTTGAGAGTTCTTTTTACTATGATTATTATATACACCAACGAGCCAAAGAACTTGGGAGGAGGTTATGTTTTCGCCTCTGTTTGTCCGTTTTTTTTTTTTTTTTTTTGTACAATTTCCTGGCCACAATTTTATTCATAGAGTCGTGAAACTTCCAGTGATTAATTGTTAAGATATGGAAGTGATTAAATTCTGAAAGTCATGTCAAAGGTCAAGGTTAAGGTTGAGCAAAAGGTCGACCGAATTAACACTAACCTCGAGAAATAAGGTGCCGTGGCGGAAGTCTGCACTCTCAGAGTGCTTTTCTAGTTGTTATACATGATTGATTATGTAACGTGTATTATGTATTATGTGTTATATATTATGTATTATGTATTATAAATATATAAAAGAAATCTTTCCTAACCCACTTATCTCAATACAATCTATGTGCTGAAATTTTATAATCACTGACGAAAGAAAAATATAATATACTAATTTACAGGATTGATAAAATTTGCATTGTTATTGAAGCTCTTAAAATATGCAGATTCATTAACGGATCAAGTTAAGCAGCTTATGGGTATATGTAATCACATGTTTTCCTCCCATACTATAAAATCATATTAGCCTTAATTACTCGGCTAATTTATCATTATTCGAAGCTGGTTTTTAACATGTTTATTTGCACAGTAATTTAACTTTGCCACTTTCCTCTTTGTAAGGATAGAGGAGACTCTTTAGCTATGGTAAGCAGACCTTCTATGAGAAGGACACTCCAAAATCAAACCATTGTTCTCTAATATTGGGTAGTGTCATAGCTTCTGTACTATGGTCTTCCACTGTCTTGGGTTAGAGTTCTCTTGCTTGAGGGAACACTCGGGCACACTATTCCATCATATTTCTCTTCCTCTTGTTTTGTTAAAGTTTTTATAGTTTAATTAGGAAATATTTATTTTAATATTGTTACTATTCCTAAAATATTTTATTTTTTCCTTATGTCCTTATTTCCTTTCCTCACTGGGCTATTTTCCCTGTTGGGGCCTCTGGGCTTATAGCATCCTGCTTTTCCAACTAGGGTTGTAGCTTAGCATTTAATAATAATAATAATAATAAAGGAGATATTTATTTTAATCTCGTTGCTCTTCTTAAAATATTTTATTTTTCTTTGTTTCCTTTCCTCACTGAGCTATTTTCCCTGTTGGAGCCCCTGGGCTTCTAGCATCCTGCTTTTCCAACTAGGGTTGTACCTTAGCAAGTAATAATAATAATAATAATAATAATAATAATAATTGTGATTTTCCTTTTTGTTTCACTAATATTTTGACTTTATGAGGAAACATCGCTACCCAACATCATTATTATTATTATTATTATTATTAT
>NC_090729.1:113083523-113086023 GCF_036898095.1 Palaemon carinicauda
AAACACACACACACACACACACACACACATTTTCACTCCATTTCTATTATACCAAAGGCACAAGCGGGTGAGTTTTTTATTTTCACTTACAAAAACCAATATCAGTCCGCCACCAATAAAGAAAGGTGGCGCTAGAAATATATGGCCCTGGGGCAAGCCAAAATATATAGGGATGGTGGCCCACAAATTAGAGAGAGAGAGAGAGAGAGAGAGAGAGAGAGAGAGAGAGAGAGAGAGAGAGAGAGAGAGAGAGAGAATAAATATATATATACATATATATATGTATATATATGTATATATATATATATATAGAGAGAGAGAGAGAGAGAGAGAGAGAGAGAGAGACCTGTCTAAGGATTGTGGTGGTCTACGTGAAAGCGTCCCTGACTGGTAATAGCCAGATTGTAATTCGAGCTCCACTCAAACTCTTTAGTTCCTTTGGTCGCTGCTACCTCACCATCCTTGTGAGCTAAGGATTGGGGTTTGGAGGAGCCATTATGTATATTTGCTGAGTCATCAGCAGCCATTGCTTGGCCCTCCTTTGTCCTAACTTGCGTGGAGAGGGGGTTCCGGCGCTATCCTGCTTGATAGGGCAATGTGACTGTCCCTTGCCTCTGCCATTCATGAGCGGCCTTTAAACATCCTTCAGTATTTCAAATGGAAGGAAAGCCAAATAACAGAAGTAGAGGAATAATTGATATTACATAGGTCCTTTAGAAATCTGTCACGTCAAAGCCGTTACCGCCGTTCATAATTCACGATTTACATTTAAATCTAAATCAATTCATCCTAACTTTATGTGCACAACCCTAGCTTCAGCGATAATAATTACAGTATATGTTTGCAATTACCCATTTCTTGATATAGTTTCAATAAAGATGAATATTTATAACTGGACAATTACACATATGGTATAGTTTAGTGTTTTTTTATTTTCTACCTTTGCTAACTTCGTTGTTGCGAAGGTTATGTTTTAATAGGCGTGTATTTGTTTGTTTGTTTGATTGTCTGTGGGTTTGTGATTCACATAACTCAAAAACTATTTGACAGAATCTCATGAAATTTGGTGGGATGATTGGCCTTGATCCAAGGATAATTTGAATAGATTTTGAGATTAATTAGGTCAAAGATCAGGTTACGAAAAGGTCAAAAACGTCTTTTTGTCATATCGTGGCCAATTTCCAACTGATTTGCATGGAATTAGTACCAAAAATGTGCATAATTCAATTGCCTATCTTTTGATTTACTACATTTTCCACAAAACATTGTTTAAAACCGAAATTTGAAGAATATCCCTTCAACCTTATGTGACGTATAAAGAAAATTCGAGCTGCAATACATTTTCTATTACTATTAAAAATACAAAAATTACAAAAGCTTTGAAAACACTTTTGGATTCTTTGATGATTTTGGCTTCAATACCCTTTTTATTACTATTAAAAAGAATAAAAAATTATACGAGCTTCGAAAAACTTTTTTTCATTGATGATTTGCGCGTATCAAGTTTGCACTAGGCGCAAAAATAACACAAAATATTGTGTTAAACCAAATTTTGAAGAATATCCTTTCAACCTCGACCTCATAACTTTGCATTATATCATAATGGGGTCTTAAGGAGTAAGTGGAGCCCTTAACGACCGGGACGATAACAGAAATGAGAGCTATCTATCTTGAGAGAATTGTATAAGTGATAACCCCTGGTTTTATCTAAACTTTCTCTCTTAAGAATTCTCTCTCATTGCCCTATAGTCAATTTCTTCTAGCGATGCAGATTTGCACAGACTCGCAGCGGTGCCATTTTAGCTCGGAAAAGATTCCTGATCGCTGATTGGTTGGACGAGATCATTCTAACCAATCAGCAATCAGGAAAATTTTCCGAGAAAAAGTTTCCTGATCGCTGATTGGTTGAACGAGATAATTCTAACCAATCAGCGATCAGGAAAATTTTCCGAGAAAAAGTTTCCTGATCGCTGATTGGTTGGACGAGATAATTCTAACCAATCAGCGATCAGGAAAATTTTCCGAGCTAATAGGGCACCGCTGCGAGTCGGTGCAAATCTGCCTCGATAAAAGAAATGGACTATAGTGCAATGGCCCGTGCCTTGATATAGGGTACAGTCAGGCACACTATTCTATCTTGCTTCTCTTCCTCTTGTTATTTTGACGTTTTTGTAGTTTTATGAAAGATTTATTTTAATGTTATTGTTCTTAAACTTCTCTTTTAGTTTATTTCCTTACTTCATTTCCTCACTGAGCTATTTTCCCTGATGGGGCCCTTGGGGTTATAGCATCCTGCTTTTCATATTTGGGTTGTAGCTTGGCAGCAAATAATAATAATAATAATGATAATAATAATAATAATAATACTAATAATAATAATAATAATAATAATACTTAATAATAATAATAATAATAATAATAATAATAATAATAATAATAATAATAATAATAATAACAATAGATTTCAGAGAATGAGCTGACTGCCATTCTGATGTCACCC
>NC_090729.1:113088523-113121023 GCF_036898095.1 Palaemon carinicauda
ATTTAAAAATAATTTACTTGACTTTATCAATTACAAACAGAACAATTCTAAATTATTTTTATCAACTTCATTATTCAAATATGTAATAAACATTTTTTGAAAATCAAAATCTTTAAAATAATTTACTTATCTTTATCAATTACAAACAGACAATCAGTACTACCAACAAGCAAAGGAAAAGCTGTATAACGCTATATTTCATCATTAATATAAAATAAAGAAATCCATGTTATTGTTATTTACATTTACCATAATATCACGCATTTTAAATGTAAAATTTATTAATGAGCTTAATCAGTTTTCCTTAACTTCCTGTAAAACGGAATATCTGAAAAGTAATCATAAACTTATAGACTTACCAAAAACACAAGGCGAGAAGTGGACGTTCGATATCTTGCAATGGAGCAGTCAGTCAACCAGTCCTCTTAGGCCAGTAGTCTTGATTCACAACAAAGACACTCAAACAAACTAAGCTTAAAGGCCTTAGGTACTTAACCTGACATACATAACCTAAATGCCATAGTACAGTGTCTGATCTGCATAACCTAAGTATTCTAACCTATTTATAATTCCTGACTGGCCAGTCTACGGTAGGCTCTAAAGCCTTTAGATAAGCAGCCCTGAGACTATACAATAAGCTACCACTAGACATCCGAAGATCTGAAGATATTAAGACTTTCAAGAGGAAACTGAAGACTTTCTTGTTCTCTAAGTGCTTCGATAATGTGGATTTGACAATAAACGAGCAATATGCGGTGTGAAATACTGAATGGCGAAGAATGCACATGATAAAATGACTGTGAATGTCCTGTATAGAGTAGGGTTCCCCTGCTCTATAGGGCCAGAACAGCAGCCCTTAAAGTAACAGGTCCTGTATAGAGTAGGGTTCCCCTGCTGTATAGGACCATAAAAGCAGCCCTTGAAGTAACAGGTCCTGTATAGAGTAGGGTTCCGCTGCTGTATAGGACCATAAAAGCAGCCCTTGAAGTAACAGGTCCTGTATAGAGTAGGGTTCCGCTGCTGTATAGGACCATAAAAGCAGCCCTTAAAGTAACAGGTCCTGTATAGAGTAGGGTTCCCCTGCTGTATAAGACCATAAATGCAGCCCTTAAAGTAACAAAATCCAATGGCTAAGTAACTCGATTCAACAAACATATCACACAACACTAGCGGCAGGGAAAGATTCCAATCGCCTGGTTACGTGAATATAAAAAGCTTTAAGAAACGTAGCAAAAATTAACTAGATTATATAGCGACCCCCTTATCTAGCTCCACCCACATTCCTAGGCCTAAAGCGCCGATTTGCTTAACAATATTTTCTCCGGTATTTTGACTGATTCTAACGCTTCACAATGGAACTATAGTCAATTCTTTTTAGTGAGGCATATTTGCACCGACTCGCAGTGGTGCCCTTTTAACTCGGATTTCCTGATCGCTGATTGATTGGACAAGATAATTCTAACCAATCAGATAGCAGGAAACTTTTTCGAGCTAAAAGGCCACCGCTGCGAGTCGGTGCAAATGCGCCTCATTTAAAAAGAATTATTATAGCTGTGCAGTAAAGGGCAATGACAGGGTGTACTTCCTTAGAGCGAGGTGTAGCAGGAATTACTGTGTCCAACTGTACATACATATGGAAACCAACAGATGTGAAAATTTTAAGTTTAGCGGCAATCACCATTATAGTTTCTTTAGTGTCATTATAGGTAATCATCTTTACTCCAGCACAAATAAACTACAACAAACGTATTTGTAGTTGTTTATATTCTCTCTTACGCCTTATTTGATCGCTTACATATACGGAATTAAAGCAAACGTTATTATTAATTTCGAGACTTTGGGAGACTATCAATGACAAAAAGTGCAAGAGAATAGGCTGTTTTGCTAAAGGTAATATTTCGGTTGAGTCCCACCCAGCGCCATTACCGCTTGCCAGTACATAGGAGTTTGAAGGTTTCATTCTTCGCGAGCGAAGCGAGCTCACTGCAGAGCATAAACCATTAGATTTCGGTAATATTTCACTCGCGGAAAAAAAAATCAATCAATCATTCAATCCTATGTACTTCTTTTAGGTGCTGGCAAGCGGTAATGGCACTGGGTGGGATTCTACCGAAATATTACCCTTTGCAATTCAAAAACTTACAGAAGACCAAACCAACTGATGATGCAGATATCGAATCAAATAATCTGAAACCTAAATCTGAAATATAATCACAATGAAATATTAAGGTTATAATAATATAAAATAAATAACAACGCTAAAAAGAAAATATATAAAACTCACCCTCTACAGCCACTGGCAGAGTTCCTTGCACCATGGATGCAACATTGAAGGTTTTTATTGATAAGTAAAATGGCATAAAAAAATCAATTAGGAAAAATCTTTTAATGAAAAATTATGTTGAGCCGTTATTTTCAACGATGTTGATATTCCAAATATTGAAAAAAAAAAAATATTTTCACAAAGGAACAAGAATCAGCAGCCATTGCCTGGCCCTCTTTGGTCCTAGCTTGCGTGAAGAGAGGGCTTGAGAGCTGATCATATGTATATATGTTCAGTCTCTAGGGCATTTTCCTGCTCGATAGGGCAATGTCACTATCCCTTGCCTTTGCCATTCATGAGCGACCTTTAAACCTTTAGGCCGGGAACACACTAGCGACTCTGTGGCGCCACAAAGCCACGCCACGCCTGTGGCGGGGATGGGCGACAGTCGCTTGCCACAGTCGCTAGTTTGCGCGGCAAAACCTGAAAACAATGGAAACCTATGGGAGACTACATCCCCGCCACACGATGCTGTGGCTTTGTGGCGCCACAGAGTCGCTAGTGTGCTCCCGGCCTAAAACATCGCATGCACCCAAGACCAAAATTCGAAAGAAAAAAAGAAATTACCTCCATTATTCTCTTCCTCTGTGAAATGAATATTTAGGATATTTTGAAATAAAATCTTTACATTATAATTATCTATTAAGCAAAGCAAGTTTTATTAAATGGTTTAAAGTGTGAACTGGTTAAATCCTCAGGTTTCTTTTCTGAACGCAAAGCTTTTCTATTTTAAAGCAAATTAAATGAAATTACTCGATAGAATAACCATTCTTATTCAAGAAAAACCTTCAATGTAGCATAATGCACACTGAGCCCAAACTAACATGCAAGTCTTACTTTCTACACAACTATATAATCACATTTCTGACATAAAAAAAAATGGTTCAGTAAAAAATATTATAAACAATGGAACAATATAGCATAATACACATCACAATTTTCTTGCAAATAATTACATAGTCATAAAAACACTGATATAAATGACCAAATATTTTAATACAAATGGAGCATTCATATTCGAAAAAATATGCAATTGGCTTTAAATATCACCCAACAATGTACGCAATTTTACATGTTAAAAAAACATACACATCGCAAAAAAAAAATCACTTTCATAGATCTCAGTGGATGTTGGAACATTCCTACATCACCACAGGATACCATCTCCTGTGGTAAAAGTTCCCATATCACTAAGATAATCTTTTCGCCTATTGTGCATATATAAAATTATCAATGACATTTTTATCTATGGTACAAAATTCTGAGCATGATCAATACCATATTGTACTCAGAATTACCATGTACATGGCTGGCATTGCAATAGACAAACAAATAATAATCAATCAACAAAAAAAAAAAAAAATATTAAAAATCTAGGCTCAGGTGCATCATGGTGATCCTACCTTTATGAAGAAGATGAATCTGTAAAGAGAAAGCAACAATATTAACTACAAAAAGAATCATTTTAATATTATTATTGTTCTCAAACTTGTAGTTTTTCCTTATTTCATTTCCTCACTGGGCTATTTTCCCTGTTGGAGCCCTTGGACTTATAGCATCCTGCTCTTCGAACTAGGGTTGTAGCTTAGCAAGTAATAATAATAATAATAATAATAATAATAATAATAATAATAATAATAATATCATGAAAATATTTATTAATAACAATGATACTTACCAAACACAAATTATCATTAAAACAACAGACGTTACTTTATTGTTATAAATTGAATTTTAAATATAAATATAGGACTACATAAGCGATCAGATAGGATAGGATAATAAAATTTAGGCCTCGAGACAAGCACTGGGGCTCCAAAGGCCATCCAGCGTTATATGATACAAATTAATCAACCGTACCTGTCCGCTTACACCATTTGGTATACGATATATATATATATATATATATATATATATATATATATATATATATATATATATATATATAATACATATATATAATATGTTATTTTCATTAGTAAAATAAATTTTTGAATATACTTACCCGATGATCATGTAGCTGTCAACTCCGTTGCCCGACAGAAATCTACGGTCGGGATACGCCAGCGATCACTATCCAGGTGGGGGTGTACACAACAGCGCCATCTGTGAGTAGGTACTCAAGTACTTCTTGTCAACAAGAACTCAATTTTCTCCTCGGTCCACTGGTTCTCTATGGGGAGGAAGGGAGGGTTCTTAAATTCATGATCATCGGGTAAGTATATTCAAAAATTTATTTTACTAATGAAAATAACATTTTTCAATATTAATCTTACCCGATGATCATGTAGCTGATTCACACCCAGGGTGGTGGGTGGAGACCAGTATACATGTTAACAAAGAAGCTAAGTATCCCGTATTTCATTTTATCAGTTATTCAAAATAACAAACATAAAATAAATAAGTACCTGGTAAGGAAGTCGACTTGAACTATTACTCTGCCTTTTTTAAGTACGTCTTCCTTACTGAGCCTAGCGGTCCTCTTAGGATGCTGAACGACTCCTAGGTGCTGAAGTATAAAGGGCTGCAACCCATACTAAAGGACCTCATCACAACCTCTAACCTAGGCGCTTCTCAAGAAAGAATTTGACCACCCGCCAAATCAACCAGGATGCGGAAGGCTTCTTAGCCTTCCGTACAACCCAAAAAACAACAATAAAAAGTATTCAAGAGAAAGGTTAAAAAGGTTATGGGATTATGGGAATGTAGTGGCTGAGCCCTCACCTACTACTGCACTCGCTGCTACGAATGGTCCCAGGGTGTAGCAGTTCTCGTAAAGAGACTGGACATCTTTGAGATAGAATGATGCGAACACTGACTTGCTTCTCCAATAGGTTGCATCCATAACACTCTGCAGAGAACGGTTCTGTTTGAAGGCCACTGAAGTAGCAACAGCTCTCACTTCATGTGTCCTTACCTTCAGCAAAGCAAGGTCTTCTTCCTTCAGATGAGAATGTGCCTCTCTAATCAGAAGCCTGATGTAGTAAGAAACTGCGTTCTTAGACATCGGTAGAGTAGGCTTCTTGATAGAACACCATAAAGCTTCTGATTGTCCTCGTAATGGCTTTGACCTTCTTAAATAGTACCTAAGAGCTCTTACTGGGCAAAGTACTCTCTCAAGTTCGTTCCCCACCAAGTTGGACAGGCTTGGGATCTCGAACGACTTAGGCCAAGGACGGGAAGGAAGCTCGTTTTTAGCCAAAAAACCGAGCTGCAAGGAACATGTAGCCGTTTCAGATGTAAAACCTATGTTCCTGCTGAAGGCGTGGATCTCACTGACTCTTTTAGCTGTTGCTAAGCACACGAGGAAAAGAGTTTTTAATGTGAGGTCTTTAAAAGAGGCTGATTGGAGCGGTTCAAATCTTGATGACATTAGGAACCTTAAAACCACGTCTAGATTCCAGCCTGGTGTGGACAACCGACGTTCCTTTGAGGTCTCAAAAGACCTAAGGAGGTCCTGTAGATCTTTGTTGGTGGAAAGATCCAAGCCTCTGTGGCGGAATACCGCTGCCAAAATACTTCTGTAACCCTTGATCGTAGGAGCTGAAAGGGATCTTACGTTCCTTAGATGTAACAGGAAGTCAGCAATCTGGGTTACAGTGGTACTGGTTGAGGAAACTGCATTCGCCTTGCACCAGCTTCGGAAGACTTCCCCTTGAGACTGATAGACTCTGAGAGTGGATGTCCTCCTTGCTCTGGCAATCGCTCTGGCTGCCTCCTTCGAAAAGCCTCTAGCTCTTGAGAGTCTTTCGATAGTCTGAAGGCAGTCAGACGAAGAGCGTGGAGGTTTGGGTGTACCTTCTTTACGTGAGGTTGACGCAGAAGGTCCACTCTTAGAGGAAGAGTCCTGGGAACGTCGACTAGCCATTGCAGTACCTCGGTGAACCATTCTCTCGCGGGCCAGAGGGGAGCAACCAACGTCAGCCGTGTCCCTTTGTGAGAGGCGAACTTCTGAAGTACCCTGTTGACAATCTTGAACGGCGGGAACGCATACAGGTCGAGATGGGACCAATCCAGCAGAAAGGCATCCACGTGAACTGCTGCTGGGTCTGGAATCGGAGAACAATACATCGGGAGCCTCTTGGTCATCAAGGTAGCTAATAGATCTATGGTGGGCTGACCCCACAGGGCCCATAGTCTGCTGCAAACATTCTTGTGAAGGGTCCACTCTGTGGGGATGACCTGACCCTTCCGGCTGAGGCGATCTGCCATGACATTCATATCGCCCTGAATGAACCTCGTTACCAGCGAAAGCTTTCGATCTTTTGACCAAATGAGGAGGTCCCTTGCGATCTCGAACAACTTCCTCGAATGAGTCCCTCCCTGCTTGGAGATGTAAGCCAAGGCTGTGGTGTTGTCGGAGTTCACCTCCACCACCTTGTTTAGCTGGAGGGACTTGAAGTTTATCAAGGCCAGATGAACCGCCAACAACTCCTTGCAATTGATGTGAAGTGTCCTTTGCTCTTGATTCCATGTGCCCGAGCATTCCTGTCCGTCCAGTGTCGCACCCCAGCCCGTGTCCGATGCGTCCGAGAAGAGACGGTGGTCGGGGGTCTGAACAGCCAATGGTAGACCTTCCTTGAGAAGAATGCTGTTCTTCCACCACGTTAGAGTAGACCTCATCTCTTCGGAAACAGGCACTGAGACCGCCTCTAGCGACATGTCCTTTATCCAGTGAGCAGCTAGATGATACTGAAGGGGGCGGAGGTGGAGTCTCCCTAACTCGATGAACTGGGCCAGCGATGAAAGTGTCCCTGTTAGACTCATCCACTGCCTGACTGAACATCGGTTCCTTCTCAGCATGCTCTGGATGCATTCTAGGGCTTGATTGATCCTTGGGGCCGACGGAAAAGCCCGAAAAGCTCGACTCTGAATCTCCATACCTAGATAGACAATGGTCTGGGATGGGACAAGCTGGGACTTCTCTATATTGACCAGGAGGCCCAATTCCCTGGTCAGATCCATAGTCCATCTGAGATTCTCCAGACAGCGACGACTTGTTGGAGCTCTTAAAAGCCAGTCGTCCAAATAGAGGGAGGCTCTGATGTCTGCCAAGTGAAGGAATTTCGCAATATTCCTCATCAGTCTGGTAAACACAAGAGGTGCCGTGCTTAGGCCAAAGCACAGGGCTTGGAACTGGTACACAACCTTTCCAAAGACAAACCTTAGGAAAGGTTGGGAGTCTGGATGGATGGGGACGTGAAAGTACGCGTCTTTCAGGTCTAACGAGACCATCCAGTCCTCCTGCCTGACCGCTGCTAGGACCGACTTGGTCGTCTCCATCGTGAACGTCTGCTTGGTGACAAAAGCATTGAGAGCACTGACGTCCAGCACCGGTCTCCAACCTCCTGTCTTCTTCGCTACCAGGAAGAGACGGTTGTAGAAGCCCGGGGATTGATGGTCCCGGACTATGACTACCGCTTCCTTTTGTAGCAAGAGCGACACCTCTTGTTGCAACGCTAGCCTCTTGTCCTTCTCCTTGTAGTTGGGAGAGAGGTTGATGGGAGATGTAGCTAGAGGGGGACTGCGGCAGAACGGAATTCTGTATCCCTCCCTTAGCCACTTCACAGACTGAGCGTCTGCACCTCTGCTCTCCCAAGCTTGCCAGAAGGTCTTGAGTCTGGCTCCCACTGCTGTCTGGAGAGGAAGGCAGTCAGAACTTGCCTTTTGCGGACTTGGAACCCTTCTTGGATTTGCCACGGTGACTGTCGGCACGGGTACCTCCTCTGCTGGAGGTTCTGCCACGAAAGGGCGGGATGAACCTCGTTGCAGGTGTGTCTACTGCTGCAGGGCGGAAGGGTCTAGGCACGGAAGGTAAGGTTTTAGCCTTACGTGCGGAAGATGCCATAAGATCATGGGTGTCCTTCTGGATAAGCGAGGCAGCCATCCCCTTGATCAGCTCCTCCGGAAACAGACACTTGGAGAGAGGAGCAAACAACAACTCTGACTTCTGGCAAGGAGTGATACCAGCCGATAAGAAGGAGCAAAGATGTTCTCTCTTCTTGAGCACTCCCGACACTTACGAAGCCGCAAGTTCACCAGACCCATCCCGAATGGCTTTGTCCATGCTAGACATGATCAGCATGGCAGAGTCCCTATCTGAAGGGGAAGTCTTCCTGCTTAAGGCTCCCAAACACCAATCGAGGAAGTTGAAGATCTCGAAGGCACGAAAGACTCCCTTCAACAGATGATCCATATCAGAAAAGGACCAGCAGATCTTCGATCGTCTCATAGCCAACCTGCGGGGAGAGTCAACCAGACTTGAGAAGTCGCCCTGGGCAGAGGCAGGAACTCCCAAGCCGGGTTCCTCTCCCGTGGCATACCAGACGCTCGACTTGGAAGCAAGCTTGGTAGGCGGAAAGATGAAAGCAGTCTTTCCCAGTTGCTTCTTGGAATGCAACCACTCTCCCATAACCCTCAAAGCTCTCTTAGATGATCGTGCGAGAACAAGCTTGGTGAAGGCAGGCGCAGCAGACTGCATGCCCAGAGCAAACTCGGAGGGAGGAGAGCGAGGGGTTGCAGACACAAACTGCTCAGGATACAAGTCCCTGAACAAGGCAAGGACTTTACGAAAGTCTAAGGAGGGAGGCGTAGACTTGGGCCCTTCAAAGTCAGAGTGCGGTTCATCCAAATGTGCAGCTTCGTCATCCGATACTCCATCATCCGAAAGCTGAGTAGGAAGTGGCAAAGGCAGAGCAGAAAGCTGAACGGCTGAATCCGGCAGTACGGGTGCATGCGTAGCTGCGGATCCAACATCATGCCGCTGCTGGTCAGTCTGCGAGCTGGCAACAACAAAAGCAGAGTGCTGGTGCGTGGGAGGGGCTGCGGTGGGTTGCGGAGCATGCTGTATGGTATGCGGAGCATGCTGTATGGTATGCGGAGCATGCTGTATGGTATGCGGAGCATGCTGTATGGTATGCGGAGCATGCCGCATGGGTTGCGGAGAATGCCGCATAGTGCTGGAACCCGGCAGCTCTACAGCACCTTCCCACTGCTGATGCGGTAGCTCACGCATGTCAACGGATGGTGCAGCAAGAAAATGCGTCTGGCAGGGTGGACTGCGCATCGGTGGTGGAGCTCTCACAGGTGGAGTGTGGGAGCAGGCAGCCGCAGTATCTACTGAGCGCACAACCTCGGCGGGTTGTAGGTTAACAGGTGCAGTGTTAACCTTCTCAGCATGATACTCCTGCATGAATGCCGCAAGCTGAGACTGCATAGTCTGCAGCATGGACCACTTAGGGTCTACCGTGGTTGGAGCAACAACAGACGGAGCAGTAGCCTGTTGTGGAACCACTCTACCTCTCTTGGGAGGTGTGCAATCATCAGATGACTGCGGCGAGTCCGAACTGACCCAGTGGCTACACCTGGGCCGTTGGAATCGCTCGGAAGGGACCTTACGTTTGAGCGGTCGTGAAACCTTGGTCCATCGTTTCCTCCTGGAAACTTCTTCCACAGACGAGGAATGTAAGGGCTCATTCGTCTGTTTGTGGATGGGACGATCTTTGACAGATACGTCCGCAACCACTGAGGATACATCCGTGCGCCGATCAAGGCCTGCCGAACCCTTTGGTCCTTCGACATTGCTTCTCCCCTGGGCTTGGGAGCTTGCAAGAGATCCCGGACTGGGAGGACGACTGGCACGCACAGATGTACCCTCATGCGCAACACTGACACTGACACTTTTCACATCACTAGCACTGATAACACTTCCCACTGCACTTTTCGCTTTCAGCTCTCTGACATCTGCCAAGAGCTGATTACGGTCATTAGCCAATGACTCCACTCTGTCACCGAGAGCCTGAATGGCACGCAACATATCCGCCATGGATGGCTGAGCACTAGTAGCAGGTTCGGGAGTCACCACCACAGGGGAAGGAAAAGGTTGAGGGGCATGGGGAGAGGAAAAATCCACAGAGCGAGAAGAACTCCTCCTGATTCTCTCCTTCTCTAACCTACGTGCATTTTTAAGGAATTCGTTAAAATCGAATTCCGAAAGCCCAGCGCATTCCCCACATCGATCTTCCAATTGACAGGATTTACCCCTACAATTGGAACAAACGGTGTGAGGATCTATAGAGGCCTTCGGAAGACGCCTAGCACAAGTCCTAACGCTACACTGCCTGTATTTAGGGACTTGAGACTGGTCAGACATCTTGAATTTAGAAGTAGTCAAGGGGGAATTCCAAAATCTAGCAAAGTTCGTTAACAATTAATCCAAATTAATTCCAAAAGCTTGCTAAGCTAATGATAAAGCTTCCTGAATAGCGAAGGCTAAACTCTAGAGTGAATACATCACCAAATCGTGAACAACAACTCCAGAATCAACAGCGTATCCAAGTAGGTCTTGCCGGCGGCACGACAGAGGAAAAATTGAGTTCTTGTTGACAAGAAGTACTTGAGTACCTACTCACAGATGGCGCTGTTGTGTACACCCCCACCTGGATAGTGATCGCTGGCGTATCCCGACCGTAGATTTCTGTCGGGCAACGGAGTTGACAGCTACATGATCATCGGGTAAGATTAATATTGAAAAATATATATATATATATATATATATATATATATATACATATATATACATACTGTATGTATATATATATATATATATATATATATATATATATATATATATATATATATATATATATATATATATATATATATATATATATATATATATATATATATATATATATATATAATAATTTCAACCTATACAATCAATCACGCTTTCGTGCAATAACATCTAAATGTGAAATAAGAAGGGATTAAAACATTAAATAAATGAATTAATACATTCTGCAGAACCAAAATGATTTAAAACATTTTCTTATACTTTGCATTGATACCATTATAATCACTATTCCTATCCATTACTTTATAATTCTAGTGACGCAAAGGACACTGACTGTATCAAGTACGAATATGCCCCAGATACTGACCATATGTACATATGATCAGCGCCCAAGCCCGCTCTCCACCAAAGCTAGGACCAAGGAGGGCCAGGCAATGGCTGCTGATGAATCAGCAGATAGACCTATGGGCTCCCCCAAATCCCCCATCCATAGCTCACAAGGATGGTGAGGTTACAGCAACCAAAGAAACTAACAAGTTTGAGCGGGACTCGAACATCAGTCTGGGACTCGCCAGTCAGGGATGTTACTGCATAGGACACAACAATCCCTTATTCTCCTTGGATTGCATCATACAGTCTCTCATTCCTCATACTATAATGTTTTGGATTAGATTGAATCTATGAGTTTAGAGTGTACAGCTTAGATATGGGGCCTGCGAGACCATTTAGCACCCAAGTGTAACAGGGGAAATCCTTGCAGTTACACTATGAAGTAAAATTTAGCAGTGAATGATAAAGTAGAAATGATGCACAGCAAGAAGGGCTAGGGGCTGAAAGAATACTGCAAAAAAAAAAAAAAAAACTAACTGCTATAAAACACCACTTGAGGTTGAGGTGCACTTAAGGCCTTAGGCACTATGGTCATTTTTTTTTAGTGAGGCAGATTTGCACCGACTCGCAGGGGAGCCCTTTTAGCTCGGAAATTTTCCTAATAGCCGATTGGTCGGAAGTATTTTTGTCTAAATACTTCCGACCAATCAGCGATCAGGAAACTTTTCCGAGCTGAAAGGGCACCCCTGCGAGTCGGTGCAAATCTGCCTCACTAAAAAAAATTGACTATAGTCGCTACGTAGAAAATATGCAAGGGAACGACCATACAAGCAACAAGGAACCATAATAAGGCTGGTGCCCATGTACTATAGTGCTTATTGAGTTACGTGACAGCAAGTTTCCCCAAATTTTTCTGCCCATTAGCTGACCTAATAGATTAGATAGCATTTCCTAAGAATTACCCCCAAATGAGTGTATTAGAAATATACCAGAAATATATTTCTACCCATCATTGAGGTCGATTGCAACACTTCTAAAATCAAAGGGAGTTAAAAGCTGACCAAAGTTTAAGAGGTTTTTTGTTTTAAAAGTTTAGCGTTCAATTCCATGGTAAAAATTAGTTTTCTCCTAAGTTAGGTTAGGTTGGTGTGTGTAGGTTTTAAAGCTTCTCTTATTTTATACGTTTTATCCTTGGTAAGGTTAGATGGGTGAGTTTAGGATAGACATCATCTCTTATTCCCCCTGTATACATATCAGAGTTTGGTTGAAACTGTAATTTTACCCCCCAAACACCCTACCTAACCTAATCTTGAAGAAAACGTATAAAAAAAAGATTAAACCTTTAACCTAAAAACACCCACCTAACCTAATCTAGGAGTTGGGCCTACTTACTTAGGCCCCCATTCCCCTTACCTCACTTAGGAGGGCAGAAAACTCCTCAACAAAGCTACTGCACATCTGAACAACAGAATCCATGCAATCAACTAAAATGTTAACAGGCTGCCTTACGCAAGACCCCATGGCCCGCACCATCAGTGCAGGTCACTCTAATAGCAGTAGAATAGGGAACTAAAAAGCATTTTTTTTAGGAGGAATGAATACCAAAATCTCAATTAACTGGCTAATCTTGAAACAAAACAAACAAGCAATCGTGTTTCAGCATACAGTATTTACCGTGCCCATAATTTATAACCATGAACATAGGGTAATGAGGCTTTTTTTACCTTCAATGCATTGACAAAAAACAAAATACCTTCAAGAGAAATACTAACATGGCAGCGTAACCCATAATTAACGGAATATTTAAGTAACATTTCTTAATACATCATCTCATAAATACACGATAAGTAAAAAAATAATAGATATCCGAATTTGGCTGAAACTGTAATAATACCAAATATTCTTCCTTATTGTTATCCGAGGATGTGTTCTTCTCTCTATGATATTTTGGTTTTTGTCAATGCATTGCGGGTAAAAATTTGTGATCGTCCATTGTTTATGGTTACGAATTATGGGTATGTAAAAATGCGGAAACAGGATTGATTATGTTGTTTCAAGATTACCCAAAAAACTGCAATTTTGAAATTCATCCGTCCTTCTAAAATAGTGCGTGTCATTGACGACCATGGGTTCTGTCCAGATGTATTGTAGCTTTGTAGAGGAGTTTTCCTCCCTCCTTAGTGAGGTAAGGCTATTGGGCGGCTAAGTAATTATGCCCAATCACTAGGTTAGGTTAAATGGATGCTTTTAGATTAGGCAGTTTCTTTTGCTATACTTTTTCTCCTAGGTTAGTTAGGTGGGCGTGTTCAGTTTAGACAACTAATCTTTTTTTATACGTTTTCTCTCAGGTTAGGTTAGGTGGTGTGTTTAGGAGTAAAATTAAAGTTCCAACCAAACTCTGATGGGTAAACCAGTAAAATAACTGAAGATGTCTAGCCTAAACACACCCATCGAACCTAACCAGAAGAAAACGTATAAAATAACAGAAGCGGTAAAACCTACATACATCCACTTAACCTAACCTAGGAGAATATGTGTAAAATACAAGAAGTTGTCTAACCTAAATACAGTGTTATTACAGGTTCTGTCAAATTCAGATACTGTACCTAATTTTTTTACTCATACATCTTTTTGATGATTTACACAAAATATTTGGAAATAAATATTGTTTCTTATTGCTATCCCAAGGATGTGATCATTCCACCAAGTTAATTTTTCTCCCTATGGCATTTTGTTTTTTGTCAATGCATTGTGGGTAAAAAAGATTGATCGTCTTTTGTTTTTGGTTACGAATATGGGTACGGCAAAACTAATAAAACATGACCGGTTGCTTTGCTTCAAGATTATGCAATTGAATCCGCTTTTGGAATTCATACAGCCTTTTACAAAAGTGTGTGTCACTTGACTGCCATGAATCCTGTTGTTCAGACATGCAGTAGCTTTGTAGAGGAGTTTTCCTCCCTCATAAGTGAGGTAAGGGGACAGGGGAGCTAAGTAAGTAGGCCCAACCCCTAGAGTGAGTTAGCTAGGTATCTTTAAGTTAGACAGTTATGTTATACTTTTTCTCCTAGGATAGGTTAGATGGGTGTGTTTAGGTTAGACAGCTGATCTTTTTTTTTATATGTTTTCTCCAAGGTTAGGTTAGTTGGCTGTGTTTAGGTTAGACAGCTTCTCATATTTTACAAGCTATCTCCTAGGTTAGGTGAGGGGTGTGTGTTTAGGTTAGGCGGGTGTGTTTAGGTTGGATGGCTTATCTTATTCTATATGTTTTCTTCTATTTCAGATTAGGTGGATGTGTTTAGGGTAAATAGCTCTTTTTTATTTTACATGTTTTCTTCAAGGTAAGGTTAGTTGGGTGTGCTTAGGTTAGAAAGCTTCTCTTATTTTACATGTTTTCTCCCAGGTTAGGTTAGGTGGATGTGTTTAGCTTAGAGAGCTAATCTTATTCTATACGTTCTATCCAAGTTTAGGTTAAGTGGGTGTGTTTACGTTAGACAGCTACTCTTAGTTTATACATTTTCTACTAGGTTAGGTTAGCTGGGTATGTGTTTAGGGTAGAAGACTATTATTATTTCATACAGTTTCTGTATTCTCCCAACCAAAATGCTGATTTCTGCTGTGGAACCCCATTATTGTAGGTATTAACCCTTTTACCCCCAATGGACATACTGATACGTTTCACAAAACTCATCCCTTTACCCCCATGGACGTACTGGTACGTCCTTACAAAAAACTGCTATTCACATTTTTTTGCATATTTTTGATAACTTTATGAGAAACTTCAGGCATTTTTCAAAAGAATGAGACCAACCTGACCTCTCTATGATGCAAATGAAGGCTGTTAGAGCAATTTAAAAAATATATATTGCAAAATGTGCTTGAAGAAAAAAAAATGCCTGGGGGTTAAGGGTTGTGAAGTTTTAAATAGCTTGGGGGTAAAAGGGTTAAGAGGGGACCTATATCTCTAAATCTGACTATTTACAGCAGAAATAAAGATCACATGGTAAAATTACAGTTTTCAAATAAATTCAGATATCCGATATGAAAATATGTTATTTTCATTAGTAAAATAAATTTTTGAATATACTTACCCGATAATCATGTAGCTGTCAACTCCGTTGCCCGACAGAATTCTACGGAAGGGATACGCCAGCGATCGCTATACAAGAGGGGGGTGTACTCACAAGCGCCACCTGTGGCCAGGTACTGCAGTACTTCTTGTTGACACCACCTCAATTTTTCCTCGGTCCACTGGTTCTATGGGGAGGAAGGGTGGGTCAATTAAATCATGATTATCGGGTAAGTATATTCAAAAATTTATTTTACTAATGAAAATAACATTTTTCAATATTAATCTTACCCGATAATCATGTAGCTGATTCACACCCAGGGAGGTGGGTGAAAACCAGTGTACATGTAAATCAAGAAGCTAAGTACTGTATCCCGTATTTCATATTATCAGTTATTCAAAATAACAATGAAATTATAAGTACCTGGTAAGGAAGTCGACTTGAGCCATTACTCTGCCTTAAATAAGTTCGTCTTCCTTACTGAGCGCAGCGTTCCTCTTAGGAGGCTGAACAACTCTAAGGTGCTGAAGTATCAAGGGCTGCAACCCATACTAAAGGACCTCATCACAACCTTTAACCTCGGCGCTTCTCAAGAAAGAATTGACCACCCGCCAAATCAACAAGGATGTGGAAGGCTTCTTAGCCGACCGTACAACCCATAAAAAGTATTCAAGAGAAAGGTTAAAAGGTTATGGGATTATGGGAATGTAGTGGCTGAGCCCCCGCCTACTACTGCATTCGTTGCTACGAATGGTCCCAGGGTGTAGCAGTACTCGTAAAGAGACTGGACATCTTTGAGATAGAATGATGCGAACACTGACTTGCTTCTCCAATAGGTTGCATCCATAACACTCTGCAGAGAACGGTTCTGTTTGAAGGCCACTGAAGTAGCCACAGCTCTCACTTCATGTGTCCTTACCTTCAGCAAAGCAAGGTCTTCTTCCTTCAGATGAGAATGTGCTTCCCTAATCAGAAGCCTGAATAGTAAGAAACTGAGTTCTTAGACCTTGGAAAAGAAGGCTTCTTGATAGCACACCATAAGGCTTCTGATTGTCCTCGTAAAGGTTAAGACCTTTTTAGATAGTACCTAAGAGCTCTAACTGGGCAAAGAACTCTCTTCAGTTCATTCCCCACCAAGTTGGACAGGCTTGGGATCTCGAACGACTTAGGCCAAGGACGTGAAGGAAGCTCGTTTAGCAAAAACCGAGCTGCAAGGAACATGTAGCCGTTTCAGATGTGAAAACTATGATCCTGCTGAAGGCGTGGATCTCACTTACTCTTTTAGCTGTTGTCAAGCACACGAGGAAAAGAGTTTTTAATGTGAGGTCCTAAAAAGAGGCTGATTGGAGAGGTTCAAATCTTGATGACATAAGGAACCTTAGGACCACGTCTAGATTCCAGCCTGGAGTGGACAACCGACGTTCCTTTGAGGTCTCAAAAGACCTAGGGAGGTCCTGTAGATCTTTGTTGGTGGAAAGATCCAAGCCTCTGTGGCGGAAAACCGCTGCCAACATGCTTCTGTAACCCTTGATCGTAGGAGCTGAAAGGGATCTTACTTTCCGTAGATGTAACAGGAAGTCAGCAATCTGGGTTACAGTGGTACTGGTTGAGGAAACTGCATTGGTCTTGTACCAGCTTCGGAAGACTTCCCCTTGAGACTGATAGACTCTGAGAGTGGATGTTCTCCTTGCTCTGGCAATCGCTCTGGCTGCCTCCTTCGAAAAGCCCCTAGCTCTTGAGAGTCTTTCGAAAGTCTGAAGGCAGTCAGACGAAGAGCGTGGAGGTTTGGGTGTACCTTCTTTACGTGAGGTTGACGTAGAAGGTTCACTCCTAGAGGAAGAGTCCTGGGAATGTCGACCAGCCATTGCAGTACCTCTATGAACCATTCTCTCGCGTGCCAGAGCGGAGCCACCCAACGTCAGCCGTGTCCCTTTGCGAGAGGAGAACTTCTGAAGTACCCTGTTGACAATCTTGAACGGCGGGAATGCATACAGGTCGAGATGGGACCAATCCAGCAGAAAAGTATCCACGTGAACTGCTGCTGGGTCTGGAATCGGAGAACAATACAACAGGAGTCTCTAGGTTATCGAGGTAGCGAACAGATCTATGGTTGGCTGACCCCACAGGGCCCAAAGTCTGCTGCAAACATTCTTGTGAAGGGTCCACTCTGTGGGGATGACCTGACCCTTCCGGCTGAGGCGATCTGCCATGACATTCATACCGCCCTGAATGAACCTCGTTACCAGCGTGAGCTTTCGATCTTTTGACCAGATGAGGAGGTCCCTTGCGATCTAGAACAACTTCCACGAAAGAGTCCCTCCCTGCTTGGAGATGTAAGCCAGGGCTGTGGTGTTGTCAGAGTCCATCTCCACCACCTTGTTAAGCTGGAGGGACTTGAAGTTTATCAAGGCCAGAAGAACCGCCAACAACTCCTTGCAATTGATGTGAAGTGTCCTTTGCTCCTGATTCCATGTTCCCGAGCATTCCTGTCCGTCCAAAGTCGCACCCCAGCCCGTGTCTGATGCGTCCGAGAGGAGACGGCGGTCGGGTTTCTGAACAGCCAAAGGTAGACTTCCTTGAGAAGAAAGCTGTTCTTACATCACGCGAGAGAAGACCTCCTCTCTTCGGAAACAGGAACTGAGACCGTCTCTAGCGTCATGTCCTTTATCCAGTGAGCAGCTAGATGATACTGAAGGGGGTGGAGGTGGAGTCTCCCTAACACGATGAACAGGGCCAGCGATGAAAGTGTCCCTGTTAGACTCATCCACTACCTGACTGAGCATCGGTTCCTTCTCAGCATGCTCTGGATGCATTCTAGGGCTTGGAAGATCCTTGTGGCCGACGGAAAAGCCCGAAAAGCTCGACTCTGAAGATCCATACCCAGGTAGACAATGGTCTGGGATGGGACGAGCTGGGACTCCTCAAAATTGACCAGGAGGCCCAGTTCCTTGGTCAGATCCATAGTCCATCTGAGAATCTCCAGACAGCGACGACTTGTGGGAGCTCTTAAAAGCCAGTCGTCTGACGGAGCCAGACACAAGATCATGGTCCTGCTGCACAGTCTGTGAACTGTCAACCATGGGGAAGCGAGGAAGTACAGTGACAACCCGAAGCTGTCTAGACTGTCTGGGTCGTACAGACAACTCCTTATCGGGTTGCTGAGGTTGCCGCACTGCGTCACAACAAGTCACTTCTGCTGGTTGTTGAACGTCTTACCAGTGACACACTGACTCCGTAAACAAAAAATCCTCTAACAAGGACTAAGCTTGGACTGCATGTCTTGCAACACAGCTCAAGGTCTATGGGAGCAGGTGTGGTAACAGACGGGGTTAGCGACTGAAGTGGCACCATTACCTTCCCTGGAAGCATGTTATGCTTAAATAAAAGTCCATAGGAGGCTACGCAGCTAAAGGCTCCTCTCCAAATGACAGAGTCCTCAAGGGAATATCAGAAGGAGGGAGAAAAGCACTTTCTCATCTACAGGGACCATATCCGAGAAAAGCTAAGTTCTCTCAGTGAGGGTTTCACTGGTGCAAAAGCAGCAGACTAGAAGGCAACGTTATGAAACTGCTTGACAGTCTAGTGAGTTGGCAACAACCAAAGATGTGTGACTGAGAAGCATGCGGTAAGGTATGCAGAGCATGCTGTATGTAGAGCATGCTGTAAGGTAAGCAGAGCATGTTGCATGGCGTGTAACATTTCTCAGAAATTCCATGACCAGTGCTAGATTGAGTAATATCGCATTACTGTCCATTGAAAGTGCACGTGCCGAGGGAATTGATTTAGACTGTTTTGTTGATGAATTTGATAGCCGGCATGATAATCGTAGAATTAAGCTGCACTAAATATACGTACTATAATCTACTTCACCTCAGGAAAGGGAAACTCGCCCTGTTGGCAACACTGCATTACTTCATGCATGCTTGCATGGGGTTTTAATATCAACATAATATTTACATTACATTCATAACTCATGATTCATTTTTGTTTTGAAGATATTTTTGCCATATTTTTGCGATTTTGTTAAAAATATATTGCAAGGAATACATATATATTTTTTTTTTTTTTTTTTTTTTAAGTAATACGAATAACCTCCATTATCATAATGTTTGTGTAGGCATACATGTATATGTTTTACAAATGCCAGTTATGAAAGTAATGAGGTGTTATTATTGTCATTTGTTATTTCAAAGTTGAATGGGAAGAGGCTCAAGCTGAGGAGAAAGTGGCAGATGCATGCGTTGAGGTGGCTGACTCATAGCATGAGGTTCCTGCCTCAAGAGTTGCGCTTGCCTCAAGGGTTGAGGTGGATGCGCAGTAGCAGGTTCCTGTCTCACGAGTTGAGGTTCTTGAGGTGTGAGCTGCGAGAGTTGAGGTAGCGGCTGCGCAGAACGCAGTTCCTGTCTCACGAGTTGAGGTTCTTGAGGTGCTAGCCTCAAGAGTTGAGGTTCTCGCCTTGAGGAAAGAGGAGGTAGCAGCTGCGAGAGCTGAGGTGGCTGCCTCAAGGATGGTAGAGGTTGTCGTACCTCAAGAGGTTGTTGCCTCGAAGATGGTCTAACTGCAAGAAACTCTTGCCTCAAAGGAAGCGGAGGAAGTAAGGCATAAGACTCCTGTTCCCATTGTTGAGGTTGCCTTAAGGAAGGTGGAGGTTGCTGCACAACGCTGGTAACTGGCAACTCCCAACGCGGTAGCTCACGCATGGAGGTAGATTGAGGAACTTCAACCTCATACGTCTGGCAGATTGTACTGCGCAGAGGAGGAGGAGCGTTCGCAGGAGGAGGTGTATTAACCTTCTCTGCCTGAAACTCCTGCATCAACACCGCAAGCTGAGACTGCATTGTCTGCAGCAAAGACCACTAGAGTTTAAGAAAGACAACAACAAACGGAGCTACTGTCCGTTGAGACTGAGGGTCTAAAACAGCTGGTGCGGCAACAGACGGAGCTACTGCCTGTTGCGATACCACCTTGCCTCTCTGGGAGGTGTGCAGTTGTCGTACTGCAGCAAGTCCGAAATGACCCAGTGCTAATGGCTACACCTAGGAGTTGGACTTGTGCGGAAGGGACCGACTTGCACTTAAAAGCTGCAAGATTTGGTCCATGGTTTCTGCGAGAAACCTCTTCCGCAGACGAGGAATAAAAGGGCTCTCTCGTCTTTGTGTGGGTGGGGTGATCACGTCGGCAACGTGTGTAGATACACCCGAAACCACGGAGGGAAAAACGTCTGTTCGTCGATCAAGGCCTGCTGAACCCATAAGTCCTTCGACATTACTTCTCCCCTGGGCTTGGGAGCTTGTAAGAGGTCCCAGACTAGGCGAACAACTGGCACGAACAGACGAACCCTCGAACGCAACACTGTAACACTTTGCGCTAATCACTTATCACTTTTGATTTTCTGTTTGCACTTATTTCACTGAACTCGAAACTTTAAGTGGTTTGTACCTGAAACACGCAATTCTATCCTTCCTTAAAAGTTAGTAATTGCGAAAACAGAATTACAATGTAACAGAAAAAACTAATGAAAGATAAATAATTCAGTGGCTGGAAAGAGACTAAACACTAGATCAAATAAACTACGTTTAAAATCTCTCACCGCATAAAGCTTGAGAACAAGAATAAAACTCTAGAAACGTTTACCTTCTTCCCCTAAAGAGACTAGGGAGAAGAGCAAAAACGATAACAACGTTACTCGCTTGAACGAAACGTTTATCCTCCTCTCTCTCCCTCCGTCTCTATCTCTCTCTCTCTCTCTCTTTTGACTTAGAACCTGAGAGAAGAGCCCAATCATATATATCGTTAAAACATATTATTGTTAAAGGAAAAAAACTGAAAGATTTCCCAAATAAAAAGTTCCTTTATTAGAATTAAAACCATTAAGCTAAGAAAGAATGAACAAAACGCTAGAAACGGTTACTCTTACTGCAACGTGACACCGTGAAAATTCTCTCTCTATCGTAACGATAGAGCGCAAGTTGAACGTTCTGAACGTCAACAACTGCAGAGACAAAACAAAAACGTTAGTTCAACATTGAAAACAGTACGAGACTATCAAAGAAATTCTTTCAAAAACATTAAAATGGCATAATATGTTAACAGGTAAAATCGAAATGACGGGCTCAATGTTAATTAACTTCGGTACCAAGAAAAGACCGCCTACTATTAGGAAAGGTCGAATATAAACAAATATAAAAATTAATTTTAATAAGTTTATAATAAAAGGAAGTTAATCGAAGAGGCCTATAAAAGGCGGAGAGATATAAAATAAATCTATAACTTTTGTTAAGCAAAATTAAGAAAGAGAGTCTATACTCTCTTAGACACCAACACTTCCGTCTAAGGGAAGGGTCGGCCATTTAAAAGTGAAAGAGAGTTCATACTCTCTTCGTCACCATAATTAATCAAATTAATTCCAAAAGCTAGCTAAGCTAATGATAAAACTTCCTGAATAGCGAAAGCTAAACTCTAGAGCAAATACATCACCAAATCGTGAGCAAAAAACTCCAGAATCAACAGCGTATCCATGTAGGTCTAGCCGGAGGCACGACAGAGGAAAAATTGAGGTGGTGTCAACAAGAAGTACTGCAGTACCTGGCCACAGGTGGCGCTTGTGAGTACACCCCCCTCTTGTATAGCGATCGCTGGCGTATCCCTTCCGTAGAATTCTGTCGGGCAACGGAGTTGACAGCTACATGATTATCGGGTAAGATTAATATTGAAAAATATTTTTTCTAACTTAAATTGAGTGATTTCAACAAATTTAACCTTTATTTCTGCTGCAAATAATCAGATTTAAAGATACAGGACCCCCTTAATCACTACTATAATAATGTTCTACAGTGGGAAATCAGGGTTTTTGGGTTGGAAAATACAGAAAACAGGCAAAATAAGGGAAGCACTCTAACCTAAACATGACAAATTCGAAGATAATTTGTATTTTTCCTAACCATACAAACCTTAGCTATTTACAAAGGGTATTACTTTTAGCGTAGCTGAAATGGCGAGCCATTAGAATTTAACGAGGGTGTATTACCCCCGCGCTAGTTAGCGGGGGGGGGTAGGGGAGTGGTAGCTAGCTACCCCTCCTCCCCCTCACACACACGTGAATACTCACTTTCACTTAGAGGTAGGACTTGTCTTGGGGGACAGGGCTGGCGAGCAAATATGTGTAAATAGCTAAGGTTTGTATGGTTAGGAAAAATACAAATTATCTTCGAATTTGTCATTTGTTCCGTAACCGAAATACAAACCACGCTATTTACAAAGGGTGACTTATCCCTTAGGAAGGGTGGAAAGTCCCCAGCCATACTGGCTTTGGCTTTACCCGGGGACTCAGAATCCGAGTGAATCGCACTCGAGAAAAGGAGTCCCTGCACCTCACAAGTTCCTTGCTCCGCAAGGAACCATGTGGCCTACGTAAGCTTGTGTGTGAAGGAAGAAGTGTGACTCGTCCTAGGCAGTTGACCTGGAGTTCCAGAAGGAACTCTGGGTTAGGACGTTCCCAATACCACCTCGTCAGGGTATGGGGGACGCGACAGTATTGACTCGATACTCGGAACACAAGGAAGCATGGTTTACCTGCAGAGGTTCGAGGTGCTGCTTCCCCGTAGAGGGGATGATGAAGAAAGAAGTAAGGGCCAGACATACTTCTTTCGTTCATGCAGACTAAAACCTGATAACAATGCCCTCAACCTTCTGCTACCTGTCCAAAAGGGAGCCTGAGGTTAGACCAGCTGTTGTGTAGCCACCACAGAGCGATAGAAAACGTATCGAGACTCCTGTGGGTCACGCCCTGCAGGAAGCGGGCTGCGAAGGTCATCAGACGCTTCCAGACTCCAGCTTGTAGCACCTGCGTCACAGAGTAGTATTACTTGAAGACAAGGGACGTTGCGATGTATCCAACATCGTGCTGTAGGGCGACGTGACGGGGGAGGGTCTGAAGACAGGACGAGATGAATGTCCTTGAGTCCGGGCTGAAGAGGTATACTGGTGACTCTCCCCCCATGTCCTCCTTGTGTTCCCAAATCGGCTGCAACTGAGGACAAACTGCAGCTGTTCCCAGCGCTAACCTCTCGATTCCTTACTGGCAAGAAAGAGAAGGTCTTGGGACATCAGACACAGAATGGAGACTCGAAATCTTGAATGAATCGGACCGAAGGGTCGGGACCCTCAGATTCTGAGTCTAGCCAACAACTCAGGAGCGAGCCTGAATGTTGCCTTCCCCTCTTCCTTAGAAAGGGGGGAGTAGTAAGAGACCAAGAAGATTGCTTACACACTGGCCGTGGCCAGAGTGAGCAGAAGACCCAAGGCGGAATACAATCCGAGGCCTGTCGTAAAAGGGGTCTTGAGAAGATCTCTTAAAGGACTAAAAGTCCGAGCCATGCTCCAAGTTGGAGGTCTTCCTCCGACTAGGGCAGGGACGATCGTAGCTTCGTTTGAGCGAGGATAGATCCAGCGGGCAGGAAAGTTATCCCTTTAAGCCTGAAGGTCAGGGAAAGGCTGAGCGACAGGCTTCATTGCCGAGAGCGGAAAGGAGTTTCCTCCCGCCGAAAGGCAATAAGACTGTTAATGCTGGAGAAGAGGCCTCAAGGGAAGGGGTATATCTCCCACGGCACCAACCACCTTAGACTCTTCACTTTGCCTGGGAGACCCCTGTGGATGACTATCGCAGATGACGCGACCTCCGTACCGCGACTGTAGCGGGTTGTCTCTTCTAGAGGAGGAAGCGTAGTGTCTCCAGGCATGAAGCCGAAGCGACGTCCCGGTTCAGGAGAGATGTCGCAGTGTGGTTGCTTGAGTAGTCTGCGCCGTGGGAGAAGCTCTCCCGGGAGTTCCGTCAGGGGAAGCAGAGGGTCCAGAAACCGTTCTGCGCGTAGTCCCAGTGGAGCTCTCCCATTGAAAGGTTGACAGACAACCTGGTCTTGTTGAGGCCCATTGTCCGCAGACAAAAAGGAGGGAAGACGCAGGCGTCGAAGTTGTCCCACCATCACCGGAATGCATCTTGCCAGTGTCTCGGGGACTGAGACTGGGGGGAAGACTAGCGGAAGCTTGAGGTTCCAAGCTGTCGCGATCAGGTCCCCCAGACCAGCACTTGCTGGTTACCCAAGGTCAAAGACCCCTAGGTACACTCTCTCTATGAGGCTCTGCTCGGATAGTCTGAGAGAAACATTCCCCTGCCTGGAATGAGAGAGCCGATGGTGGTATTGAGAGAATCTCAATCATCCCGGTATCTCTACTGCAAGATGTGAAGGTGTGAAAATGCGTCCCCTGCTGGTTAGAATGAAGTCGACGCGCAACGGGGACACTCGGCAGTAGCTGTAGGATCTGAAGAGGGGCCAGACTAAGGTCCCTAAGCCTGCCTGAATGATGGAGAGGTATCCTTCAGGTCTTGACCATAGGCCTGGACCGGAACATGCGCCCCCCCCCCCCTTTCCTTTGACGAGTCCGAGAACCGCATCAAGAATGTGAGGAAAGGACGAGAATATCCACTACCATCAAGAGGCTCCATAGGTCAACACCCATTGCAGGTCTAATAGTTCCGCTGGTCCCATAGGGCCAGGGAGTCCGGTTAAACATGCCTGAAGCCACCGGAACTTGGATCGCCCCACATGGAACTTATCCTGAGGCGACCGTTCGGACTATAGACGGGTCAATGAGGAAAGAAGAACTAGGAAACGTTCCAAGGTAGGGCTGAAAGCTCTGCTTGACTGAGAACAGGTACTGCGACTCTCCTCAGTCTTGCCACAGTCAACCGAAAGGAAGGCTCGGAGGATGTGGTAACAGAATCTGGCGTCCCCAGGTGGTCACCCATCCAAGTACCGACGTTGCTTAACCTCGCTGGATGGACGAGAAGCGGGGTTTCCAATGTGGTAAGGCGGTTGACTCAATATCATGGCCAGATACTCCAGATGTTGAGGCAGAGGAAGAGAAGGCTCCAAGCAAAATACCATGAGCCCACACTCCTGGTAAGCATCCGGAAGCTTGTCCCGGCGCTGAAGAAGGTCGAAACCCGAGCCTACAGGAGTTGACCAGCCCTCCAAACAGCAGAGGGAGCGGAAGCCTGCCCCTGAGCGGCCAAGAGGAAGGCAGGGAGAGTTCTCTGGGGAAACAAACCTGCTATGCCACGGCGGGATAGCCACACTGCATCAAAAGCAGGAATACTTGCAGACTAGGCTGAACTCGACGAGCACCCTGGAAGATGGATGGAATGGAAACTGAAAGTACCCGTCCTTCCGATCTAGGGATTTTAAGGAGTCCTGTCGCCTCGTTACCAGTCTGATCGATTCTGCTGGCCGAAGTTTGTTCGACAAACTTGATCTGGGCTGAGAGGTCGACTATGGACATCCCCTCTCAGATCCTTCCTTACAAGAAAGGATCGACTGAGGGGGCCGGGGGTGAAGCCGTCGATGATCCTAAGGAAGACCTTCGCCTAAGGTATGGATCATTCTGCCCAACCGGGCAATTCTGCTGACGCTATGGCATAGAGGTTCAGAGACACTGAATTCGCTGACAGAGACGGCAGGCGCGATATCCTTGGCTACTCACAGAGAATATGCGGGAATGGGCATCGGGAAGCTGTCATTCGGATGAGTAACCTTAAGCATCCTCCCAGCGAAAAACCTGCAATCCTAGAGTTCGTGAACTCCTTTTAGGACTATGCCCCCCCGGGGGAGTCTCCCGTGCCATCTGTTCCTGACAGGAGAAAACTGCAATTGGACACCTTGTCCCAGTTGTCGTAGCCGATAACTTAGGCCGACGTGGTTGAAAGAAAAGGCGCTGGAGCCCTGCAGAGTCTGGAAGAAAGCGCCTTGGAGGAGTGAAACCGGAAGTCGATTTACTCCGCACAGCAGCTGTCTAAGTCTCTGTCCTTGGGCACAAACAAACTTTTCTCAAGGATGGAAGGGTGTCTGAGGTCGTCGACCTCCACAGATGAGACACCCGAAGGAAGCCCTCAGTCAGCGCAACATCGAGCTTGTCCGCAAGTTAGATACTAACGACGAAAGGCCAAGGTGCCTGAGCTCGAGAGGAGGAAAGTACCCTTGATCTTCCTGTAGCTTCCTTGAACCAAACCTCGGGCCGTAACCGAGGAGGGAAAGAACCTGGTAAGCTCCCAGAGGAAGAGGTAAGCAGTCACCCCTTGTCCGATGGAGAAATCTCGAACGGAAAGGCCCCCCCCCCCCCCCCCCCCGCCAAAAATCCTTCCAGGGAATGACGGGGAAGGGCTAACCCAGGTTCAGGAATAGAGGAGTGTTGTTCAGATCTCTCTTAAGTTTCTCCTATTCTGCAAGTGCCATGCTCTGTGTTTACGGGGTGAGACAGTGTTCTGGAAATACGCTCCAGAAGAACTCGCCAGGCTGGTCATGCTGCGAAAACCCCAAGAAAATAAGCCGACATTTGTGCGAAGAAACACTGTAGGTTCGCGCGACGGAACATCATCCGTCTGCGCGATGGAAAAAAACCGTTGGTTCACGCGTGGGCGAACATTGGAGAGCATGAGCGTGGCCGTGCGGTTGCACGGGCGAGTGGTCGTGCGGTTGTACGGGCGAGCGGTCGCGCGGTTGCACGGGCGCGCAGGCGAGCAGGCGAGCGGTCGCGCAGGCGAGTGGTCGCGCGGGCGCGCAGGCGAGCGGTCGTGAGGGTGGGCAGGTGGATGAGAGCGAGTCCGAGGCGGCGAACGCAAGCGTTAGCGCGATGACGAGGGAACGCGCTGCCGCGTGGGCGAGGAGGACTGCTGGCGATATGGATCAACAAGCGATCGGTGGTGAGCGCTAACTCACAGGTTGGTGATGGTGTTGTGATATGCCGACGCGATGGTCGAGCAGTATGCGCAGGTGAGCGATCGTGTGAAGGTGAGCGATCGCGAGCAGTGATCAGCATGCGCAGGGTCGCGCGATGGTGGTCAGCATGCCAGGGTCTCGCGATGGTGGTCAGCATGCCAGGGTCTCGCGATGGTGGTCAGCATGCCAGGGTCTCGCGATGGCGATCAGCATGCGCAGGTTGGTGGTCGCGCGATGGCGAACAGCCTCTGCAGGTGGGCGATCGCGTGATGGCGAACAGCATACGCAGTTGAGGGTCGCGCGATGGTGATCAGCATGCGCAGGGTTGAGCGATGGTGATCAGCATCCGCAGGTGTGCGGTCGCGCGATGGCGATCAGCATCCGCAGTTGAGGGTCGCGCGATGGCGATCAGCATCCGCAGTTGAGGGTCGCGCGATGGCGATCAGCATCCGCAGTTGAGGGTCGCGCGATAGCGATCAGCATCCGCAGTTGAGGGTCGCGCGATGGCGATCAGCATCCGCAGTTGAGGGTCGCGCGATGGCGATCAGCATCCGCAGTTGAGGGTCGCGCGATGGCGATCAGCATCCGCAGGTGAGGGTCGCGTGATGGCGATCAGCATCCGCAGTTGAGGGTAGCGCGATGGTGATCAGCATCCGCAGTTTGAAGGTTGCGCGATGGCGATCAGCATCCGCAGTTTGAGGGTCGCGCGATGGCGATCAGCATCCGCAGTTTGAGGGTCGCGCGATGGCGATCAGCATCCGCAGTTTGAGGGATGTGCGATGTCGATCAGCATCCGTAGTTGAGGGTCGCGCGATGGTGATCAGCATGCGCAGGTGAGCTAGTAGCTGGCGAACCATGTTCCTTCAGAAGTGTTGGAGAACGTTGGCGCGCCGGCTGTAACACACGTGGGCGATCCGGAGATCGCTGGCGGGCTGATGATCGCTGATGAGCTGATGATCGCTGGCGAGCTGATGATCGCTGACGAGCTGATGATCGCTGACGAGCTGATGATCGCTGACGAGCTGATGATCGCTGACGAGCAGAAGGCTACGCGTGGAAGCCTGCGCAAAGAAGAAGAGTCCTTAACCCCGACCTGAACCGAAGTTCTAGATCGCGAGGGCGAACGTGGGCGCACAGGGCACGTAACAGGAACCAACAGGAACCGCAGGGAAGATCATCTTTAAAGCGCTGACGAACAGGAGAGCGCTGATGAGCAGAAGGGCGCGCAGGGAAACCCTGACACGCAAGGGAAGAACCCCCGTGGGGGCAACCCTTTGCCCCGAAGGGATCGTTGTCCGCCGGGAGACTGATGTCCGTCGGAAGACCGCTGTCCGTCGGGCAGACCGTTGTCCGTCGGGAAGACCGTTGCCCGTCGGAAGACGAGATCAGACTGCTGTCCATCTGCACCAAAGCGGAAGATCGAAAAAAAGGAGTTGTAGGCTGCAAACGGAGATCCAAAAAGGCGCCTCAAGCACCCTTATAGGGAGATGAGAGGCCCTTACGACGAGGCGGACGGTGGGCCTTACGGCGAGGGAGGCCAATAGCAACAGCAACAGAAGAAACCTCCGAAGAGGAGTCTCTATGAGTGTACTCTCTCGCGAACGAAAGAGAAACACTTCGTAGAAGAGACTGGTCAGCCAGTGACCTAAAAGGAGCAATCCTCCGAAGAGGAGCTCCTGCAGTTGCCCAGCCCCTTGAGCGAAACTGCAGGTGCGACCGCTCAGCACCAAGAGCATAGTCGCACGAAAAAAAGGCAAGAGAAGAACCCCCCAAAAGGGGAAAAACTCAAGCCTGGACAGGAAAAAACTTCCCTCGGAAGGAAAGTTATCCGCCCAAGGAGGCAAGCCTCCTGACTGTTCTAAAATGAACTGGAGAGCTGTCCGTCGACACGGGAGTACTACCAGTAGAAGGAGAGACGCCCCTGACGAAAATACAAGGGGGGAGGCAGCAACAGCCGAATCCCCAGGACTCCACCAGACAGCTCACACTGTTGCTATATTACAGAAACGAACTATATCGGTAACTGTAAATAAATAAAACAAATAATATTAGTACACATTCATTCCCCCGGGAAGGCTCCGAAGAGGAATCCCGAGGAAAAGGAACAAGAATTACACAACAGGCACGTGCCCTCACAACCACTTACACTCGCGGAAGGAGAGCTGTAACCAAAACAGAATTATAACCATTATAATTATGTAACTATGTAATTATGTAATTTAAAATTGAATGAACACTAAAGAAAGAACGAAAACCCCGAAAGGAATCGTTCTAAACAAAAAACAACTACAATTAGATTCATAACTAATTGATACAACGTACGGCGTAGCAACTACCCCACACGGAAAGGAAGCTAGGCAACAAGGGCGTAGTAACACGTAGTAAAAGGGTGAACGACCTCAAGAGAGAGAGAGAGAGAGAAAGACATAAGTCAAACTCGATCGCCACCCATAAAATACGCCGTGGTGGCCTAACTGCCGAGGCCTCCACGTAGATATCGTACACTACACACACACATCTGAAAAGGAAACTTACTTATTTCTATACTCAAATATATATACAAACATGAAAACATGTTTACATATATATTGAGTAAATGAAAAGTAAGCGATTAAGTAAAGACAAAACAGACAATGGCTGCCAAGCGAGGACCAAGACAGAGACGTCTGTCACAGTCCGAGCCAAAAGTTAAAGTGAGTATTCACGTGTGTGTGAGGGGGAGGAGGGGTAGCTAGCTACCACTCCCCTACCCTCCCCCCCCCCCCCCCCCCGCTAACTAGCGCGGGGGTAATACACCCTCGTTAAATTCTAATGGCTCGCCATTTCAGCTACGCTAAAAGTAATACCCTTTGTAAATAGCGTGGTTTGTATTTCGGTTACGGAACAAATAGCAATCATAAAAAAAATAAGTTGCCGTCATCAAAATTATATAATAGTCATGAAACATGGTCAAAACACTGTAGGTTTTGTTTGCCAGACTTCTAGATGTATACAATAGAAAACGTGACTTTCCATCACATTTTCTATGGAGTCCAGAATTTGTAGTAGTCGTAATTATAATATTATTACAAATCCCTCCTTACCGTAATTGAGATTCTCTAATTATTTATTGTTTTTTTCCTCTGCCATATTCTCGTTTTGCTGACGATTGAACAATATCTCACTACTCCTATGTTCTGGCAATCGGACTATGTTTTGGTACGCTCGTTAACCCGGTGGACTAGTATTTCAGTGGTAATTATCAAGTACTATACAAAATTCATTAGCAAATATTTTCGTAAACATTAATTTACAGAAGATTCGAGTAACTTTTTCGTAGGACTCATCTCTAAAATATATGATAACATGTAAAAAAATAATAGATATCCAAATTTGGTTGAAACTGTAATAATACCTGCCAATTCACTTAAAACACACTATTCAAGCTAAAATAAATATATACATATATAAAAAAAATCTGTCCAATAACCTCAAAATATGAGAAGCAACAAGTAGTGCACGTCTTGAACAACGCAATCCCTAGCAGTCAACTGGCACAAACTTCTGTAGAAGGATGTATATATGAATTCCAAAATCACACTTAATTGGATAATCTTGAAACAAAGAAACCAATCGTGTTTCAGCATATGTACTGTGCCCATAATTCATAAGCAAAAACAAAGAACGATCAGTCCTTTTTACCCGCAATGCATTGACAAAAAATAAAATACTATCGGGATAAAAATTCTCGTGGCAGTGTAAACACATCCTTGTGATAAGAATAAGGGACAATATTCACCGGCAAATATTTCCATGACCCATTTCTGAGTGGGGATACCTTAACGTGGTGCAAGGGTTTGTGTATCGCCATAATCAGAAAAGCTGTATTATTCAGGGCCACCCATACTAGGTTCGTTTGCTGTGAGCAATAAGACTAACTCCCCAACCATCACTTATTCGCAGTGGAAAGCGTTGTGATGAAAACTGGCAAAAACCCTAGACATGAATAAGAACATGTCTGACACTTTTTTTCTGAGGTGAACTAGAAACAGCTGCATTTGTTGTTGTTGTTTAATATATACATATATATATATATATATATATATATATATATATATATACATATATATATATTATATATATACATATATACATATATATATATATATATATATATATATATATATATATATATATATTTATATATATACATATATATATATTATATATATACATATATATATATACATATATATATATATTATATATATACATATATACATATATATATATATATATTTATATATATACATATATATATATATATATATACATATATACATATATATATATATATATATATATATATATATATATATATATATATATATATATATATATATATATACAAATATAAACATATACATAGGCCTGCATACCATATACATATATACATATACATACACAGTATATATACTTACAAATACATTTATACACGGATATATACAGTATATATATATATATATATATATATATATATATATATATATATATATATTTATATTAGAAAATTTTGTCCTGACCAGAACTATAATAAAACCCCTAATCCATAGTTTTGCCCTGAATTCACAAAATGACTCTGAAAAATTGGAATTACTAGCCTGTAGAACTTCAAAAGTTCAAACTTCCAGCAAATGTTTTTATGCTGAACAGGCTGACACAAGTCTATTTTTATAGCTTATATATAAAATGATCAGTTTTAATGTTGTTACTGTTCTTAAAATATTTTATCTTTTTTATTTCTTGTCATATAGGCCTAGTTTATTTATTTCCTTTCCTAACTGGGCTATTTTCCCTGTTGGAGCCCTTAGGCTTATAGCATCCTGCTTCTCCAACAATGGTTGTAGCTTTGCTAGTAGTAATAATAATAATAATAATAATAATAATAATAATAATAATAATAATGATAATAACTGCAGTGATAAGCAATAAAGGGAATTCTGTAACTATCACATGGTTAGGTTAGGCCATTTATTTTTTGCTACCCCCCCCCCCCCTTGTCAATCTTGTAACTCCTAATATAAGGAAAATGTAGCAAAACTTCAAAATTGTTAATATATCGAAGATTATCGGATTTCTTTTCACAATAAACAAATAACTTGGTTTAGAAAGTATGGCAGTACATCTAATCAACAAAATTCAATGCTTTGTATAGATTGGCTCTATAAGAGGGCAACAATGCGGACAGCTACCAAAAATATTCTAAGATTTTTTATTCTATTTTCTTGCTTTACCAACTATAGTTAAGGATTTATCGCGGGTTATTTATTATAGCAAAACAATCTGATGTACAGACTTAAATTTTTATTAATTCCATACAGCTATAATTGATATAAATCAGAACAACCAATTCGACTAACTTTAAGTTGCCGAACTAGTTGCTGTTATTACG
>NC_090729.1:113128523-113133523 GCF_036898095.1 Palaemon carinicauda
ACAAGCAAAGCTAGAACCCTAGTTGGAAAAGCAAGATACCATAAGCTCAAGGTCTCCAACAGGGAAAAAATAGGGTACCAAATCTTTCTAAACGAAGACCTCGCAGTTTGGACCTCTCCCCCTAAAAAAAAAAAAAAAAAAAAAAAAAAAAAAAAAAAAAAAAAAAAAAATATACAGAAGTGCTTTGAGCAAAGTCACTTTCCCTTTCAAAGCAAAATGACCTGATTAGAGTGAAGTCAATGTCTTTATTGGCGTTTCGCTATTCGCTTCCACACTCAAGCGTATGCAAATGAATCGTGTTAGGAAACGAATTTCCAGGAAAGCGAGAAATATCCTCAGAATTATGAGGGGAAAAAAAGGTCAAAGGTGGAAAAAAAGGTCAAAGGTAGGAAAAGAAGGTTCAATCTACAAAGGGAAATGAAGTATGATTTCTTGAGAGACTTTGGAATTCTATATAGGGAAGGGAAGGGTTGGGTAGGAGAGAGAAGGCAAGGTAAGGACATGATTTCTGGAAAGACTTTGAAATCCTATATAGGGAAGAAAAGGGAAGGGAAATGAAGGGAAGCGAAGAGAAGGGAAGGGAAGGAAAGAGAAGGGAAGGAAAGAGAGGGGAAAGGAAAGGAAGGGAAGGGGAGAAAGGAAAGAGAAGGGAAGGTAAGGGAAGGCAAGGGAAGAAAGGGGAAGGGAAGGGAAGGGAAGGGAAGGAAAGGGATGGGAGGAGGAAAGGAGGAAAGGGAAGGAAAGGGTAGGAAAGAGAAGGCAAGGGAAGGAATGGAAGAAAATGGAGTAGGGAAGGGAAGGGAAAGAAGGGAAGGGAAGGTAAGGGAATGGAAGGGAAAGGAAAGGGAGGGAAGGAAAAAAAAGGGAAGTAAAGGAAAGGGAAGGGAAGGAAAGGAAAGAGAAGGCTATTTTTTCTAAATATTTTATTTTTCTTATTCAAAAGGAGTTGAGTGTCATTATTAAAGATAATTTTCTTTCCGAAAGTGTTGATATAAAATGTCAGAATTCATGTAATTTTGGAAAATAAAACTGAAAAAGACGTAGAAATACAAAAGGAGTTGTAAACCCGACCACAGAAGCTTCATAAACCATCGGAAATCAATGAATTTGTAAAAAAAAAAAAAAAAAAAAAAAAAAAAAAAAAAAAAAAACGGGAATGATAAACAAAGAAAAGTAGAAAGATGTCACATTTACACAACAACTGAAAAACAAAAAGTTTGAAAGAGAGAGAGAGAGAGAGGGAGAGAGAGAGAGAGAGAGAGAGAGAGAGAGAGAGAGAGAGAGAGAGAAGAGAGAGAGAGAGAGAGAGAGAGAGAGAGAGAGAGAGAGAGAGAGAGAGAGAGAGATCTTAGTTTGTATCGTAATATTTTTTTGTCATTTTCGTAAAGTATCCCCCTTAATTGTACTTTCATAACATTTGCTATGTAATCCTTGTTTGAACTGTTATTTTGTTTGCATTTTGGTATCCTTGTTGGAGTGAAGTTTAGTCTTCTTTGAAAGCTAGAATTTGTTGGAAGGTCAGATTCACTGACTCTGTGCAATTGTGAAGGATTTCTCTCTTTCAAGAATCTCTAGTATTTCGTAAGTTGTTCCAGCAAGAACTGGTAGTTGTTACTTTCATAGATTTGTTGTTGTTTTGTGTTATGTTATGGTTTTCTAAATGCTTGGACAGTAAATTTAATTAGTGTTGTTAAAGATTTATAAAGGGTTTTTTTTTAAATATTTTTTTTTTCTACTTTCAAGAATCTCTAGTATTTCGTAAGTTGCTCCACCAAGAATTGGTACTTGTTACTTTAATAAATTGGTTGTTGTGTTTTGTTTTTATGTTATGGTTTTCTAAATGCTTGGACACTAAATTTAATTAGTTTTGTTAAAGAATTTCTATATATAAAGTTTTGTTTTCAAATATTTTCTAATATTTTTTTGTCGCTATTTTTATATATTTCATTAGCGGAACGCGTCTGTATTGGTTCCAGTAACTTGCAATTCGTGGCTATACCCGGCAATAGTCAAGATTGAGTTATTTTGAAAACTTGGTTAAACTTTTCCAACTTTTCTACCACATGCTTTGATGTTAGGGTTTGGTGTGCTTAAAGATGACTGGATGAATTTGGCGGTACATTATGTTGGTGTCATTTCAAACGAGTTATTATACCTTTATCTAATTAACGAATATTGGGAGAATGTTTTCGAATTGAAGAAAGACTGATAGCTTTGCTTTTAAAAGGCTGAGCGTCAATTTGAGTTTATAGAGCGCGAAACTGAAGCTTAAAGGGAAGGTAAGTAAGCTGAAAGGTAGGGAGGCCCGAGATAATTAGGATTGTCTTGCTCAAAGTAGACCACAAATCTTTAAGGTTACTAATTACCTTTTTATATCTTGGGCTGAAAGGTAGACTTCTTCAAAACTTCTTCTCGGAGATAAATAGGATTGTCTTGCTCAAGTCGAGACCACAAATTTTTAAGGTTGCTAATTTCCTTTTTGTCTTGGGGTGAAAGGTAGTTACCTTCAAAATTTCTAATATCCCAATTTAAGTGTTTGAATATATTGTAAGAACTAATTCATTTCAGTTATTTGGTAGATTAAAGCTAAACTTGAGACTGCTCTTGCCCCTGGGCTTCACCCTGCATCCTCGTCCAAAATCCAGGGAAGGCTTCTAGCCCTGTACAGTTTATCGGAAGTTTAATTGTCACTGTTAAGACTTCTCTTTTTGCCAAGAATTTACATTAACCACTACATTTATCAGATACCATAAAGTAAACTTTACAGCTTCTGCTTTTATCATATTTGTAGGTCTTTGAATGCTGTTCGCTCCATTTTTAATGACAAAACCTGTTTCACCCTTTCAACGTCTAATTAATAAATCTTTGATTCATTCTTTAATCAATAAATCTTTTTCTGATTCAGATGAAGTAACTCACGTTGATGACATCGTGGTGCATACTAGTACTTGGAAAAAACTCAGATCTTGATGCCTGTTACTTCGCCTTGGAGAAGGAAGACTGACTGTCAAACAGGCAAAAACTACCATTGGAAGTGTCATAACTTTAATCATAGGTGCAGAATGATGGCTAACGTTACATGCATCATAAGAATTGCCCGTTTCTATGAAGAATTAAAAATCGGTACATTGATTTATTGGTTTGACTGGATTCTATCGGAAGTTCTGTCCGAATTTTCAGAAGTTGCTTCACCTCTGATCTCACCAGCACTAAGATTGACTTTGAGTGGAAAGCAGATTGTCAACGTGCCTCTCTTTCAAAGCTTTTTTTTTTATGTAATCTCCTGTGTTGAGACCACCTTATTTGACAAGCTGTTTGTTATCCAAGTAGATGCTAGTGTTGTGACTGTAGGAGCAGTTTTGACGCAGACTGGTTACTGTACTAAACTGTTTCTGAGACTTCTAGTAAACTGAATCCTCTAGTTTCTAGAGTACAGTGCAGGAGGAGGCTTGGGCTCCATTTTTTTTTAAATCGTGCAAATGTATAAATAATCAATCTTTTTGTGTAAAGGTTATTTCTGACCATAATACTCAATTTTGTGAGAATTAAAAAAAAATTCAACATAACACTGTGGGCATTGGCCTTAGTTAACATTTGAGATATTGCATATCAAAGATAGATAACCTTATTGCTGACATGCTTTCTAGATGCCCCCTGTCTTTGTATATAAACATTGTTATTAAACATTTGAAGTGTTATATTTTGTTAATTGGATCCATACTGTTCTCATTAGGACTCCCTTTAAGGGGAGGGATGTGTTATGAAAGCTTAATTTCTTACGTAATATTTTTATCACTGTCGTTCCCCCTTAATTGTACTTTCACAAAATTTACAACTGTAATCCTTGTTCGAAATGTTTGTATTTGGGTATCCTTGCTGGAGTTTTAGGAAAGTTTTGAATGGTTAGAACTTTTTAAAGATTATAGTTTCACTGGCTCTGAGTAACTGCTAAGGATTACTCTTCTAGAATCTACGGTATTTCGTAAGTTGCACCAGCAATAATTGTGTTGACTTTAATACATTGGTTGTTTAGTTTTGCGGTGGTTTTGTATCAGTTCGGATAGGAAATTTAATTATGTATAGTTTTGAAGTAATTATATGTATAAAAAGGTTTGTTCAAATATAAAATAAGTTGGTTTTTCAATATTTTCTGTCTCCTTTGATAAATGGTCTTTTTTTTAGATTTTAATAGTGGACAGTATCCCTTTATAGACAGTTTCAGCAGCGTAACCATGATCTTCACTTATTCTAATCCTTTGTTTTTATTCCTTTTATTTTTTTAATCTGGTTACTATACTGAACCAATAAGTTATATCCAGAACTTTGGTTGAATGATTGAAGAATAAATCTTGCATATATAGCTTATGTAAATATAAAGCAAAGTATAAAGAAGAAAGTCTGCGAGGATCAGTAAATGTCAAAAATTAATTTAACTACCCTGAAAGAGAAATAAAATGCTCAACTACTGAACAGCTTTTACAACATACGAGGCATTGCCAACTAAACTCAATTGCACACAAGTCTCAAAACTTAAGGATAACTAATTGTTTACAAGTAATGTATGCAACCTATCTGTGAAGGTATAAAAGCTGAAAATTGGGGAAATTTTGCCAATTAAAATCCTGCAAATATCTTTGTCTAATGACAATACCAGATAGTTTAGATTGAGAAAATTATACACTGAGAAAATATCCGGAGATAAGTTTGACAAACTTGAGAGCGAACTTTAGTCAAACTAAAGTAATCCTGTTTAAGTTATTACTAAAATTGAGCATGCAAATTCTCAGAAGTATTTTGTCTTTGCAGTGAAATTTCTATCTGGTACATGAACTGGTTGACCCCTGTAGTCTGCAACTAGGACAGATAGTGATAGGGTAGTGATATCATTTTCTAGTCAATCTCAACTTCTAGAGCCCCTAACACACGAGGGGCAAATGTATGGCGGGCAGACAGGTGCCAATTTTTTGGTCTGGGTGTCAATCATGAGTTTAGGTGACGTC
>NC_090729.1:113136023-113146023 GCF_036898095.1 Palaemon carinicauda
TATACATATATATATATGTATATATATATATATATATATATATATGTATATATATATATATATATATATATATATATAAATATCACCCACAAATGGCATTCAATACCGAATTCTATCTTGGGAATATATATCCACTTGGAATTCATTTTATGGTAACAGCTTCTGGTCGGTTGGAGATTCGAACCCCCACCTGTTCGGCTGGAAACCATGCCTGCGAAGACTCTACCGACTGAGCTATCAAGAGATTTAAATGCCATTCGTGGGTGATATTTACACTGATTGAAATCACGTGTGCTTGTGATATATATATATATATATATATATATATATATATATATATATATATATATATATATATATATATGTATAATGTAAAACTATGAAGTAAACAATTCGTTCGATTAATACGAAAAAAAAGTGATATGAATGAATTAAGGAACAAAATTTCTCATATTTCCCGTAATAAAGTCGTAAATACTCAGATAAAGGGTTTCATGGACGGAATTCTACCTCACACAGCTTGTTTACTTTCCAGGGTAAAAGGCTCGTGGGGATACCCAATTGAATATGGCGACAGTTTCCCAATAGCCCGTGAATACATCTTTCGGAGATAGTCTCCCATTTCTTAGTTTTGAGACATGATTGGGAAATAGCAAGAGAGGAGAGGGAGAAAGAATTATCCTTTTTACCAAGTCACCCCCCCCCCCTTTGGCGGGTAGCTGACATAAAATAAAAACAAAAGGGGAATCTTCTTCTCTTTGCTCCTCCCAGCCTGACGAGGGATTCGGCCGAGTTTAGTTGGTACTGCTAGGGTACCACAGCCCTCGTTATCCGCCAAAACTTCATAATAATAATAATAATAATAATGATAATTCTTGAAGTATATACCAAAAAATTATTGTTGGAATTGTAACGGTAAAAATTAACAATGGTGTCTACTTTATAAAACTCGTTCACAAAACTCTTTCTTTATAATGCTGTTATCATTATTATTACTACTACTACTACTAATACTACTACTACTACTACTACTACTAATAATAATAATAATAATAATAATAATAAATTTAAAGGAAAATATGCAGTGACCAGCAAATATATGGGACACTATAGGTCTAAGTACCAGACTAAATCAGATCCTCTGTCATAAAGGATTGGGTTCATATCACGATCTCTCTCTCTCTCTCTCTCTCTCTCTCTCTCTCTCTCTCTCTCTCTCTCTCTCTCTTTCTTTCTCTTACAAGTAATTCTTTTTGCATAATACAAATTGATTAACGAGCAATTTCCAATTCTCCTTTCCTTGCAGTTAATCGTAATTATTCTTGTTCAAGTGATCTTTAGATCTCATAACTGAACAAGGGATTAAATCAGGAATTCGTGGTAAACTCTCCAATAAGGGAATGTCATTAAATCACAACCGATAATCGATGGAAAAATATAAATTAGCATTTTCATTTATCTTTTACTTTATATCTTAATACTGAAAAAATATTTTTTCATTTCATTTCCCTGTTGAATGCAGAAATAAACAAACAGACCGATTATGTGTGGAGGGAAATCTTCAAATTGTTTTTGAAAATGGTCCCCTACATGACCCGATCATTGTCATAGTCATAACTTCCGTAGATGGCAGTGCTCCTCAAATGATGCACCGTAGGCCTTACTGAGAGATCTTAGCAGAGCTTTTCGCCTTCTAAGTGCACTCACTTGTTAGCCTTCTACTAAACCTCTATGCTCGCTTCCTCTCTTCCATCTTGCTGTCCAGTCTAACAAGTTTATTTCCTGTTACCCATAGGTGCTGAATGACCTCCTAGGCCCCAGTATATGACCCTCTGGTTCAAATAAAATTTAATTTATTTTCATAACCATTAAACGTATCAGTTCATTTCGTGGAGTTATGTTACTAGCCTCCTAGCTAGTACGGTGATAACATGTTCGCCTAGCATTCACATGGTAGCAGATCGATCTCCGTTCGGGGCAGTGAGTTTTTAGCTGTTTACCGGGGAGGTCACTGCTCTGGTTGCGTACCATAGTGGGGTGTTGGGCTTACCCGGCTGACGTTCTGGTGAGCATCTATTCTAATGAAACGAACTGAAACCAGACACTTTTGACCTTAAACCTTTATCATCTGCTTTGTCAGTATGAGATTAACAATTTAAAAACCTTTATCATCTGCTTTGTCAGTATGTGATTAACAATTTAAAAGCCAGTCAAGTAGCAGTTATTTATCCATAAACAAAATTTCTTTTAGATGATCGAACGAAAATCATTGGCTTCATTGACTACTTATGGGACGAGCCATTCATCAAATTTATTGCCATTTCAAAAATACAGTTAGACTGGGATCCATAAGCAAATACACATGAATCACATATATCTCTGTGAATCACAAGGTTTTGTAAACGAGCAAGCAAAGTTTTGAGAGGATCCATAAACAGACGAAGATCTATTCAAAACTTCAAGTAGGTCTTTTCTTCCTTAGTGCTCTCCGGAGACCTATAATATCGAGAGTTAGGTGCCTGTGTCCCGTGAAAAGTTGAAACAATGCATGCTTGTGCATTAAGGAACCTTGTTTCAACATCTTACTAGGATAATTGTGCGATACAATCGTTTAAATAGTGTGCATTGTTCATGAGAGTATTATCATCTGCACTTGATACTGAGAGAACCAGGGAGTTCCTTACCACCGAAATTTTGAACCTTTTATCATGACCATAATGTTTTATGGTATGACCACAGCAAATGTTCAACATTCGTCTCCTGTAGGAACATTAAAGCCTTAAAGGCCGCCCATTAATGTCAGGGGCAAGGGACAGTGACATTGCCCTATCAAGCAGGACAATGCCCTAGAAACTGACCATATATACGAGTGATCAGCTACCAAGCCTCTCTCCACCTAAGTTAGGACTAAGGGGGGCCAGGCAATTACTGCTGATGACTCAGCAGATAGACCTATAGGTTCCCCCGAATCCCCCATCCTTAGCTCACAAGGATGGTGAGGTTGCGGCGACCAAAGGTGCTTACGAGTACACCAGTCTGGGGATCACCAGTCTGGGATGTTACCACATAGGCGTTAGATTTCTGGCTTGTGAGACTGACCATATATACACATGATCAGCTACCAAGCCTCTGTCCACCTAAGCTAAGACCAAGGAGGGCCAGGCAATGGCTGCTGATGACTCGGCAGATAGACCTATAGGTTCCCCCGAATCCCACTTCCTTAGCTCACAAGGATAGTGAGGTTGCAGCGACCAAAGGAATTAACGAGTTTAAACGAGACTCGAGCCCCAGTCTGGCAATCTCTAGGCAAGGCTGTTACTACATAGACATTATATATTTCAAGTTTGTGAAATAGGCACACAGATGAATGAATACAATACAAAGGGGTTAAAAAATCCCGATAGGTTCAAAATATAATCAATGTATTGGATCGGTTTTATAATAGTGGTTCATGAGGTGCAAGAGCTAAGGCCAATCAGCAGCACCCAGGTGCAACTGGTGAAAACCAAGAAATTGCACCATGAAGCAAGAGTTAAAAGAGGTGGGCCAGCAAGATGGAAGAAAGGGATCATGAAAGGTGGTAAATTAGATGATTATGAAGTGGTTCAACTTACATGGTTCAACTATAGGTCTATATGCTGATTAATCAACAACCATTGTCTGGCCCTCCCTGGTCCTAGCTTAACGGAGAAGGGGTTTAGGAGCTAATCATGTATTAATATAAGGTCAGTCTCTAGTAGATTGTCTTTTGTTTCTGCCATTCATGGCGACCTTTAAACCTTCAAACTGATAACTTACCAGAATTCTTGTTGACTATTCCACAATTTATGACAACAGTAACTTATTAGATTCATAAAGACTTTCAAAAGTGAATTCTCTCTCTCTCTCTCTCTCTCTCTCTCTCTCTCTCTCTCTCTCTCTCTCTCTGCGAAGAAATAATCAAAACATTTTAAACCATTATATTTTTCAATTGTTTCTATCTTCAAAATGTGTAAGGCTAATTCATACAGTTTAACGAATTTATAATTTGTCTGAATAACACAATAAATGAATAAATAGATAAATGAATAAATGAATAAATAAATAAATAAATAAATAACTGATAAATAAACTCCGACAACATTTTGGCAATAAACATTTTGGAAGCCTAAAACTTTATCTTAATTATTTTCTGTCTTATGAGAAGAGAGATAACCACTTTTAATCAAACTTAAACGTTAAGAGACGACGGTATTATTAAATCTCTCTGTTCTACTATCAAAATAAATTCAATCCTCTCTTCATAGAACACAAAAGGCAATTAAAATCTCTCAAGATAAATGAACCGGAAGAAATGGAAGATGAAAATGGTTTACCGCTTGTTTCATGAATCAGAACAGTTGGAAACCGTGAGATCCACTCCAGCCGATTTAATTTTTACTCCACTCCGTGCAAGGAGGACATTAAAGGTTTAAAGGTGACTCATGGATGGCAGAGGCAAGGGACAGTAGCATTGCCCTATCAAGCAGGACAATGCCCTAAAGACTGACCATATATACATATGATCAGTGCCCAAGCCCCCTCTGCACCAATACTATGGCCAAGGAGGGCCAGGCAATGGTTGCTGATGACTCAGCATATAGACCTATAGGCTTCCCAAAGCCCCCATCCTTAGCTCACATTGAATGGTGAGGTTGCAGCGACCAAAGGGGAAAAAAAGACAAAAGAAAGAGGTTTGGTTATTGATTCCATCACCTTCTTAATCTCGGATTTGTTTACACTTTTATATTAAGGTTGTGGTGGCCGATGTGGTAACGTCCCTGAATGGGAATTGTGTAGGCAATTAGAAATGAGTCGTAACCAGAGACTGGGATCCGATGTAGCAAATGTTTTTATGTTGAACAGGCTGACATAAGTCTTTTTATAGTTTATATATGAAATATCTGTCTTAATGTTGTTATTGTTTTTAAAGTATTTAATTTTGATTGTTCATTACTTCTTATATCGTTTATCTATTTCCTTTCCTCACTGGGCTTTTTTTCCGTGTTGGAGCCCTTGGACTGATCGCATCTTGCTTTTCCAACTAGGGTTGTAGCTTAGCTAATAATAATAATAATAATAAGAAGAAGAAGAAGACTTGAAGGGCTTAATATTTTTTATTATAGCAAGATGCTATAAGCCCAAGGTCTTCAACAGGAAAAAATAGCCCTACGAGGAAAGGAAATAAATAAACGATATGAGAAATAATTAACAATCAAAACAAAATATTTTCAAAACATTAACAACATTAATATGAAAAACCTATCTTTGACAGACTGGCGAAATCTAACTGAGGCCCTTTGCGTCAATAGGCCTAAGGGATGATGAGGATTTTTGACAGCTGAAAACTGTCTGATTTTTCTTCATAAGCTTTCATATTCGTTCAAATGGAATCAGATAGAGAATTTCATCTGTTAGGTCTCCTGAAGGATAGAATTACTAACAATACCACCATTTGTATTAATGCACAAACTTTAGTCCTACACAATGTTTGCAACAGTGTTGCTACTAGCTCTGCCTGACATCACAGTGTTGCTAGATAGGTGTGTCTAAAAATTCTCAAAACAACCCAAAAATCACCATTTACCACTGATATATTTTCTTTTCATCATGAAGGATTTACAAGTATAAAAATTACTCACTATACTTCATATAATTGCAAGTATATTAATTGTAACAATATAAAGGTTTACTCATCTTTGTTTCTTTTTCATATTAATCTGTACAGAATATCCCCATCACACATCCAAAATCCCCAAAACTAGGGATAAATCTCGGTATCTGGCAACATTGCTTAACACCTTCCGGGCCTGACAAGGGAAACTACCTTAAAGTTAAGTAAATATAATAACAATTGTTTTGCTTGGTTATGTTAGGTTTAGTTTAAAATACAATACACATCAACAGATATAAAAGTATAGTCTTTATATTATAAATATAAAACAGATTTATATGCTCAAAAATAGTTTTTCAACCTCAATAATTATGCGGAAATATTTTCCGTTCCAGACGAAGTAAAGCAGAAATCGGAAATTGAAATGACATACCTCCGTAGACCTATATTTCCGTCATTAGCCCCACAATTCCACCTTTAGGCAACCCTGGTTTGCAACGCTTCCAGAAGATCAACAGTAATGAAATGCTTTATCGACTATAATTCTGCAATAATAAAAAAGAGCATTGGGGCTTAAGAGCAATCCGATGATCGGGGTGAGTTCTCAAATAACGAGCGTTGCTGACTCAAACACCAATTTGTGCTAATGAAAAGAATGAATATGGAGACAGAAGTTCGCAATCAACCCTGTATAGTTTTGTAAATCTAAAAGAGATTTGCAAATCTTTCGTTCATCTCAATGGCTAATAAATTTTGACCATTTTGAGAGGAAGATAAAAAAGCCTGAATATCGTAGGGGAGGGGCGGGGGGGGGGGGTTAGAGAAATAATTGCGCATCGGGGCACACAGCCATGACGATTTAACTCTTTCCAGAGTGACTGCTGGGTTAACGAAAAATTAATTCAGTATTACATCCTACATAATAAAAAAAGAGCTATTAATGATCAATAACTCCAATAATGGGAGAGATGAAGATCTACATGTCTTTTTGACCTCTATTGGTATTAAAGATGACTGCTTTCAGTTCCAGTGTAATCAGAATAGATACTCGCCAGAACGTCAGCCGGGCAAGCCCAGCACCCACTGTGGTGCCCAACCTCTCCCCAGTAAACAGCTTAAACTCACTCCCACCACTATGGTGCCCAACGACAGCAGTGGCCTCCCCAGTAAACAACTTAAACTCACTCCCACCACTATGGTGCCCAACGACAGCAGTGGCCTCCCCAGTAAACAACTTAAACTCACTCCCACCACTATGGTGCCCAACGACAGCAGTGGCCTCCCCAGTAAACAACTTAAACTCACTCCCACCACTATGGTGCCCAACGACAGCAGTGGCCTCCCCAGTAAACAACTTAAACTCACTCCCACCACTATGGTGCCCAACGACAACAGTGGCCTCCCCAGTAAACAGCTTAAACTCACTCCCACCACTATGGTGCCCAACGACAGCAAACTCACTCCCACCACTATGGTGCCCAACGACAGCATTGGCCTCCCCAGTAAACAGCTTAAACTCACTCCCACCACTATGGTGCCCAACGACAGCAGTGGCCTCCCCAGTAAACAACTTAAACTCACTCCCACCACTATGGTGCCCAACGACAGCAGTGGCCTCCCCAGTAAACAACTTAAACTCACTCCCACCACTATGGTGCCCAACGACAGCAGTGGCCTCCCCAGTAAACAGCTTAAACTCACTCCCACCACTATGGTGCCCAACGACAGCAGTGGCCTCCCCAGTAAACAACTTAAACTCACTCCCACCACTATGGTGCCCAACGACAGCAGTGGCCTCCCCAGTAAACAACTTAAACTCACTCCCACCACTATGGTGCCCAACGACAGCAGTGGCCTCCCCAGTAAACAACTTAAACTCACTCCCACCACTATGGTGCCCAACGACAGCAGTGGCCTCCCCAGTAAACAGCTTAAACTCACTCCCACCACTATGGTGCCCAACGACAGCAGTGGCCTCCCCAGTAAACAACTTAAACTCACTCCCACCACTATGGTGCCCAACGACAGCAGTGGCCTCCCCAGTAAACAGCTTAAACTCACTCCCACCACTATGGTGCCCAACGACAGCAGTGGCCTCCCCAGTAAACAGCTTAAACTCACCCCCACCACTATGGTGCCCAACGACAGCAGTGGCCTCCCCAGTAAACAGCTTAGACTCACTCCCACCACTATGGTGCCCAACGACAGCAGTGGCCTCCCCAGTAAACAGCTTAAACTCACTCCCTCCACTATGGTGCCCAACGACAGCAGTGGCCTACCCAGTAAACAGCTTAAACTCATGGTCCTGGTCTGGGATCGATCTGCTGCCTAGCGATTGGTAGGCGAACACGTTACCACTGTACTAGCCAGCTAACTAGAATAAAAGGTATATGCTTATGGGGGTCTTCCGTTAAAAAGGATCCTATTTGTACACTAGAGGGTGCCTAAGTAACAAATTGCACGCACAGCCTAAACAGCAGAGGAACACACTAGGTCTAATCATTCCTTCACCAACTTTCTCCATTCATGATAATTTCTGATTCACATTCATCTTTCTTGGGCGTTTGTCAAGCCAAATTGGATTTTGGAATCTCGGCCATATGGACTCCAATCAAACTTTACATTAGTAAGCTCTTGTTTTCCTTTTGGAAGTATACTCAATTGTCCATTAAAATTTGGGCTATAAACCAGATGTTGGGCCCGAGGAGGCTATGCTAGTGGGCGGACCCTAAAGATTCACTATGGCCATAGCCTCTGTACCTTGGCCTTCCACTGTCTTTGGTTAGAGTTCTCTTGCTTGAGGGTACACTCGAGAACACTCCTATCTTATTTCTCTTCCTCTTGTTTTGTTAAAGCTTTTATAGTTTATATAGGAGATATTTATTGTTGTTACTCTTCTTAAGATATTTTATTTTCCTTTTTTCCTTTCCTCACTGCGCTATTTTCCCTGTTGGAGCCCCTGGGCCCATAGCATCCTGCTTTTCCAACTAGGGTTGTAGCTTAGTAATAATAATAATAATAATAATAATAATAATAATCAGTTGAAGCTGTAAGAAGTTAGACAGAAAGATAACCTATTCTTTGGTTAGTGAGACCAATTTCTTACTATTTCGAATCAAAATTGTCACCTTCCACAATACTAGACATTTCTCACATAATACTTGACAAAGCGGTCTTTTGTTATGAATTGTAAAAGATCTTAGGCATTATAGATAGTTGATAGATTTCTAATTGATTTCTATAGTGTGAAATAGATTGTTGCTACATAATGTTTTACATATTACCGTTTTTTTTTATTTGAATTTCCTTTTTTAAACAGAATGGAATTTACTCGAAACTCTATAATAAGTGTTTATAAATCTTTTGCCTATTTTACGAAAATTTATATTTTGTAGAGGAAATAACAATCTTTTACGTGGTGCAACCAGAATTTAAAAATTCCAACTAGAAGTTGGTCAAAATTTCTGTTTACCGCCAGTAACTTTGCTTATACACATAAGTGATCAACTCCACAATATAGAAAACGGGTTCATCTGTCAGCCAATCAGCAGGCTCTGCTATCTTCTACGTCATAGAATCAGGTGCGCGGCTCGACCAATCACAGAGCCGGTTTCTTTGTTTACATCCTTAGTGTGCCATTATCAAACGTGTGTTTCTGAAGTAAGCTTTACTCTCGGAGTGTTTTTCATCTTCTTTGCCAGTTAATATTATTAAATTCAGCTTGATTTATATATCAAATCAGAGGGAAATCATTCGGGAAGTGATATTAGTGATCTAAACAGTGCGAAAATGTGTATATCCTCTGACACTGGTGAAACTTTGCAGGACTGTATCAATGTGGTCGTCAGTACCGGTGATAACATTGTTGATAACGTTGTTGATAACGTAGTTATTACGCTAATGCCTAGGAAAAATGTTCTACGGTGACGATAAGAAAGGTCATGGATAAAAAAAGAAGAAATTGTTGACGTTCATGACTCCAGAAAAGCCTAAAGAGACTTGATCATTCAGATTGAGAAGATGATGGGTATCTTCAAACAACAACAATAACAACAACCCATTTTCTGCTTCTCAGTGATTCAATAGTAAGTTATACATTTATTATCTATGAGGTTTTGTATCTTTTAAAGTAATCCATTACATTGATATACTGTTAACTTTCAATTTTGAGAGCGAGAAAGAGGGGTTTAAAAGAAAAAAAAAGTAAAGTGCTCTTTAATCGCTATCTGTCACTTCAAATAGCCCTAAAAGGATACGATTTTGTAGGTCTAGTAACCTAATTTTAGAATGCATCTAGTGCAAATAGGTTGATGGTCTTAATATTGTTCAAAATCGCCTTAGAATAAACATTTCCTAAAACATTGATGT
>NC_090729.1:113151023-113171023 GCF_036898095.1 Palaemon carinicauda
CTTACTAGCCTAACGACTTTTGTGGATGTCGGTTGCTTAACACTCATTAGAATTTTAACTGCCGTAATTTAGTTTCGCTGTTATGTATTCTCCTAGGTATAGGACTCCGGTTTGTATATAAAATGAAATAAGTCCACCAATTTTTCTGAAAGTTACTCTAGAAAGCTATTTATAAAGTATTATATTCAGGAGCAAGTGTCCGTAAGCCTGTAGCATTACAGAGAGGATTTTATCACTATTATTTGTGTTCATCTCCTAATTCTGACTCTGGGTCTTCGTTTAGACCAAACAAAAAGCCCTTTTTAGTATGGGAACCTCATTATATTACATAATTAAGACCGGGTTATGGTAACCTATGTCTGTTGTCTACCAAGCTAATTATGCCTGCAGAGGTGCACGTGTTCAGGAGTAGTTTCAAAATACCCAGACCAACAAGTCCCTTTTAACAGTGGCTCTCTGTACTCTTACGACCTTCATTGTCAAGAGAGCTGAGCTCGTGGGTTTCCATTATCCACATAAAGTCATGTTTTACACGTTAGAATACTGGACCTAGAGCAGGGAGACAATATTTCTTTGGTAATGTATGTCGTATTGGATTCCCTGTTCTAGCCTTTTACTAGACCTTACAGTACCTCCCCAAAAATAGGTTTTTTCTTCGTCAGAGCCACTTATATTGACTAGAAAAAATTGAGATATTTTTATGACATTTCTTATGCTTTTATCGAAGAAGAAATATTATTGTATTTTAATTATAAAAAAAGATATAGAAATATAATTTCAAAATTATGGTTATTGAAATATACTCTGTTTCACAGACCCTGCAGTCTGAAGCGTGAATTTTGTTCAGATTGAAAAGTCTCCAGGAAGCGTTCTGAAGAACATTTACGATTCTGACGCATCGTATTTGGTGAGTACAAGATGCAGGAATTTTGTTTATTAGATAATTTTCACTATTATTATTTTTCTTATATTTACCTTCGCCAATTTTGTTGCGAAGAGTTTTTTTTGATAGGCGTGTAATTATTTTGTTTGTAACTCAAAACTTATTTGACAGAATCTGGTGAAATTTGGTGAAGGGATTGGCCATGATCCAAAGAATATTTGATTAGATTTTGGGAATAATTCGGTCATAAGTCAAGGCCAAGGTAACAAAAAGGTGAAAAATGTCTTTGCCATATTGTGGCCAATTTTTTCTGATTTGCATGAAACTACAGTAGTGCCAAAATGTGCAACATTGATGTTATTGCCCTTAATTATTTCTTTATATCTTTGTTACCCGCTGTTTATATGTTTGTGATTCGCATAACGTAATACGTATTTGACCGAATCTCATGAAATTTGGTGGGATGGTTGGCCATTATCCAAGGACAATTTGATTAGATTTTGGGAGTAATTGGGGCTAAGGTCACGAAAAGGTCAAAAACATCTTTTTGTCATAACATGGCTAATTTTCTCCTGATTTGCATGAAAATAGTGTCAAAATGTGCATAATTCAATTGCCTATCGTGTGATATACAGCATGTTATCGCGATGTCATTACCCTTGTTTGTGTATGTTTGTATATTTCATATCTACTGTTTATATGTTTGTGATTCGCATAACTTCAAAAGTATTTGACCGAATCTCATGAAATTTGATGGGATGATTGGCCATGATCCAAGGACAATTTGATTAGATTTTGGGAGTGATTGGATCAAAGGTCAAGGTCACAAAAAGATAGATAGTCTTTTCGCTATATAGTGATAATCTTTTTCCGATTTGCATGAAACTAGTGCAAAATGGGCATAATCTTATGATATAATACATGGTATAGGTGAAGGTTTGCGCTCTACCGAGTACCCGTTCTAGTTACTTTTGGTGATGTCGTAGGTTTGTGGTTTCTAGTATGATGTTTGTTACATAACAAAGTATACTGTTAAAGGATTTGGCTTATAAATTTGACATGTTCAAATATTCACTTTTCGTTCAACAAATTTGAGAACCTTGCACAGAACATTATTATATAGCATCTCAGTTGTGATAATAGTAGCTTCCTAGTGAGTATCTTTCTTACCTACTTGGAGATACAAGCTCCCTTGAATCTTATAACAGGTAACAAAGTCCTCACAAGAATATTGGGAGTTAAATGACAGGTCATGTTTAGAAATGAAACTATTAGAGATTACTCAAGTGCCATATGTGGATGAGATCATGGTGAGTGGTAGATGGAGATGGTTTGGGCTTGCTCTTCTCACTCCCCAAGAGAGATGAGTTCACCAAACGTTCAGCTGGGCTCCACAAGGCACTAGAAGAGTTGGAAGATCCAGGCCTACATGGCTGAGGGTTATGAAGTGTGAAGTGGGAGATGATGAATGGAGAAGTATTGATTTAAAAGCTCAAGATAGAGACGAGTGGCGAAATCTAACTGAGGCCCTTTGGGTCAATAGGCGTAGGAGATGATGATGATGATGATAAATTATTTCTTGATATATGTGGGTTGATCCAAGCGTCTGCACAAAGCCTTCGTCTGCTGAAGGTAACCAGCTGTGACATATGGTGACGAAGCAATTAGGAACTTGATTAAAGGTTACTATAGAAGCGAGGTGTAATGGAATTCCAACGTCAGCGCTGGTATATTAAGACGAGCTTTGGTTTTCTCTAATTCAAACGGAAATACCTGACAGATTGTTTATGGTTTCTGAATGTTAATTCGCCGTTTCGGTCGACTTTAATCAGCTATTTAATTGTTTTGATAGATTGTTTATGGTTTCTAAATAGCAATTAGCAATTTCCGTCGATTTTACATAGCTATTTAATCGTTTTGACAGATTGTTTACGGTTTCTAGATAGCAATTAGCAATTTCTCTCCACCCAAGCTAGGATCAAGGAGGGCCAGACAATGGCTGTTTATAACTCAGAAGATAGACCTATAGGCTCCCCCAAACACCTTATCCTTAGTTCACAAGGATGAGGTTACAGCGACCAAAGGAACTAAGGAGTTTGAACCGGACTCGAACCCCAGTCTGGGACGTTATCACATCGGCCACCACAAGGAAGCCTTTCTTATTGAATCTGTCGTGCATTGCAAACGAGAAAATCGGTTTTTTGGAGTAATTGCTCGAATAAGCACTTTATTAGTTTGAATTTATTTTAATATAGAAAAGGTCAACATTTAGGAAATGGTCATTGACTTGATAGGCAGCCATGACCAAAAACAGAGCTATTTATTGGTTTGTAAATTGGTGACATATATATATATATATATATATTATATATATATATATATATATTATATATATATATATATAGATAGATATATATAAATATATATGTATATATATAAGTATATATATATATATATATATATGAATATATATATATATATATATATATGTATATGTATATATATATATATATATATATATATATATATATATATATATATATATCTATATATGTGTATATATATATGTATATATATATGTATATATATATACTGTATATATATATTTATATATATATATATATATATATATATATATATATATGTGTGTGTATATACACACACACGAAGGAAAAACACATATTTACTACGAAAATATAAACTAGATATTTATATCATAATCTAGACATTTTAATTTAGAAAATAAGTTTAAAAATTTTTCGTAAGTTTGTTTACGTAAGTATCCTCATGCTGTTAATTTCATATTCTGCATTAATTCTCAGCTTGCAATTAAGAGTTTCTCAGCTAAAATGAGAAGGTCCGCTGGAGTGGCATCATCCGATCCGAAAGCTAAAAAAAAAAAAAAAAAAAAAAAAATAATTCCACCCAAGGGAAATTATGAGGAAAATATTTAGAGATAAGCAGCTCTTCTAGGAGGACAGTCCAAAATCAAACCATTGTTCGCTAGTCTTGGGTGGTGCCATTGCCTCTGTACTATGGCCTTCCACTGTCTTGTGTTAGAGTTCTCTTTTCTTGAGGGGACACTCGGGCACTATTCTAGCTAATTTCTCTTCGTCTTTTTTTATTCTCCTCTGTGCTTATACACCTGACAACACCGAGATTACCAAACAATTATTCCTCACTCAAGGGGTTAACTACTGCAATGTAGTTATTCAGTGGCTACTTTCCTCGTGGTTAGGGTAGAAGGGACTCTTTAGCTATGGTAAGCAGCTCTTCTAGGAGGACACTCCAAAATCAAACCATTGTCTTGGGTAGTGCCACAGCCTCTGTACCATGGTCTTTCACTGTCTTGGATTGGAGTTCTCTTGCTTGAGGGTACACTTGGGCACGCTGTTATATCTTATTTCTCTTCCTTTTGTTTTTTTGAACTTTTTTTAGTTTATATATGTAAAATCTAATTTAATATTGTTACTGTTTTTAATATATTTTATTTTGTTTATTTGTGTCCGTGTTTCCTTTCCTCACTGAGCTATTTTTTTTCTTTGTTGGAGCCCTTGGGCTTATAGCATCTTGCTTTTCCAACTATGGTTGTAGCTTAGCTTGTAATAATAATAATAATAATAATAATAATAATAATAATAATAATAATAATATTAATAATAATAATAATAATGATGATAAAATGGCTCCGCTTCTGCAGCTCGTTTTGAATGTGTGTTTTTCTACACCTAGGATAAACTTCCATGTCAAGAACTCACTTGGGATTTTAGCCGATTCAAGTCCTTGTCAAGCTTTTCAGATTTTGCGTCGATATCAAAGGACAAACATTGAAATAATTTTCTCGTTAGCTATAGCTTGAAATAGTTTTTTTTTATCGGCCCCAGCCACCCGTTGAGATACTACTGCTAGAGAGTTATTGGGTACTTTAACTGTCCAGACAGTACTACATTGTATCCCTCTCCCTGGTTACGGTTCATTTTTTTTTTCTTTTTCTACACATACAGCGAATAGTCTGGCCTATTCTTCTCACATTTTCCTCTGTCCTCATACACCTGACAACAATGAGATTACCAAACAATTCTTTGCTCAAGTTACTAACCATTGCAATGTAACGAATTGTTCACTGGTTTCTTTCCTCTTGGTAAGGGTATAGGAGACTCTTTAACTATGCTAAGCAGCTCTTCTAGGAGAAGGACACTCCAAAATCAAACCATTGTTCTCTAGTCTTGGGTAGTGTCATATCCTCTGTACCATGGTCTTTCACTGTCTTGGGTTAGAGTTTTCTCGCTTAAGGATACACTCTGGGACATTATTCTATCTTGTTTCTCTTCCTCTTGTTTTATGAAGATTTCATAGTTGATATTATGATAGATCTAACTTAGTGTTGTTAATTATCTAAAAATATTTCATTTTGATTGCTATTACTTATCTTGTTTATTTGTTTCCTTGTTTCCTTTGCTCACTGGGCTATTTTTCTTGTTGGAGGCCTTGGGCTTATAGCATCCTGCTTTTCCAACCATGATAATAAAAATGAATGGTCAAGAATCAAGATTATCAATATATTGGGTTATTGCTAATCAACGTATTTTTTTTCATTGGTTTCTGAATATTTTGCAGTCGACGTACAGGTACTCAATATCTTATTTAATATAGATTTTTCAATAAAAAAATAATAATCAGCACTTGACCTAATTTTTAATGATTCCAACCTTCAAAAAAAAAAAAAAAAAAAAATTTTTCTTCGGCAAATAAACGATGATTATAAAAATATTGGGTTATTGTTGTTCAACGTGTTTTTTTCAGTTTTTGAATTATATTGGGTCGACGTACAGGTACTAAATAGCTTATATATATATATATATATATATATATATATATATATATATATATGTGTGTGTGTGTGTGTGTGTGTGTATATACACACTGCTTATATATATATATATATATATATATATATATATATAGAGAGAGAGAGAGAGAGAGAGAGAGAGAGAGAGAGATACATGATATATACACTGTATATATATATATATATATATATATATATATATATATATATATATATATGCATATATATATATACACATATGAAAAACACGCACACACACATACACACACATTATATATATATATATATATATATATATATATATATATATATATATATATATATATATATATATATATATATATATATACAGTATATATATATTGTAGGCAGGATAAAACGTATAATTTCTTGAAATCTTTATTGAAAGGACATTTTATCTCTCTCTCTCTCTCTCTCTCTCTCTCTCTCTGATCTTTTTTCTATCTACACACACACACAGGGGCACGCCAGTTAGTGCATTTAAATTCTCAGCACGACCTTTTGAAACACTGTGGTTTGGCAAAACCTTTTTTGTTTTATCTTTTTGATTTTATGATATGAATCACGATATTTCTTGTGATTCTTCTTCTTGTATATCAAGGATATGAATAGGACCAAGAGATAAGTAATAAAGAGGGCAGAGGAGGAGAAGGAATTATTATTATTATTATTATTATTATTAGTATCATTATTAATATTATCATTATTATTATTACCATCATCATCATCATCATCATATTATTATTATTATTATTATTATTATTGTTATTAATATCATTATTAATATTATTTTTATTATTATTATTATTATTATTATTATTATTATTATTAATATTGTTATTTATTATTGTTATTTTTATTGTTATTATTATTATTAATATTGATATTGTTATCATTATTTTTATTAATATTACTATTATTATTTTTATTAATATTATTATTATTATTATTATTATTATTATTATTATTATTATTATTATTATAAGATAAGCTACAACCATAGTTGGAAAAGCAAGATGCTATAAGCCCAAGGGCCCCAACACCAAAAATATCCCAGTGAGGAAAAGGAAATAAGGAAATAAATAAACGACATGAAAAAGTAATAAACAACCGAAATAAAACATCTGAAAAACGTGATTTTGGCTCTGAATATATTATCCGTTTTCTGAAACTCCCCAAACTCATTACTTCCTGATTCTTGACAGATTCATATGTTCAGCAAACTCTTGTGCGTCCCTCGCCTACTTCAGATAGAAATGGATGTATTCTGGTCGGCATCTTGTGGCTATTTATCTTCTTCGTCTAGTCTTTGTTCCCAGGGAAAAAAAAAGAGGAATAATCAGGAAAACACAAGTCCCTCGGATGATGGCAAGAGAACTCACCTCCTGGAAGTTCACAAGGCTTGATGTTGTAAAAAAAAAAAAAAAAAAAAAAAAAAAAAAAAAGCTATTGGGACTGCCCCATTCTTTTCACTTCCCACTGTACTTCATTTTAACACTTTCCCCTCTAATCCTTCCAGAATCCTAATTCCCCCCTCCCCTCCCCTCCCCCACCTATCCTACCCTCCTATACTGTGGCTGTAGTTTAGTCTTCTAACTCAATGATGTCCTTTCTCTCTCTCTCTCTCTCTCTCTCTCTCTCTCTCTCTCTCTCTCTCTCTCTCTCTCTCTCTCTCTCTCTTCGAAGAGAACTACAGTAGAGAGTATCGCCATTTCCGAAAGATTTATGAGTGTCAAAGGAATCCCTTGGAGTTGCTGAATCGAAATTGCCTTTTGGTTTGTGCTCTTAATCCGTCTAATGTATTGTAAATAGTGATTGAATGTTGATATTATGAATATATATGTCTTTTTTTGTATGTATATGTATGCACGTATGTATGAAAGCTAATATAATGAATAAATACGTCTGGTTGTATGTGTGTATGTATGTTTGTATGAAAGCTAACATAATGGATAAATACGTCTGGTTGTTTGTATGGATGTATGTATGTATGAAAGCTGATATTATGAATAAATACGTCTGTTAGTATTTGTTATGTATGTATGTATGTATGTATGAAAGCTGATATGATGAATAAATACGTCTGTTAGTATTTGTTATGTATGTATGTATGTATGTATGTATGTATGTATGAAAGCTGATATGATGAATAAATACGTCTGTTAGTATTTGTTATGCATGTATGTATGTATGGATGTATGTATGTATGAAAGCTGATATTATGAATAAATACGTCTGTTAGTATTTGTTATGTATGTATGTATGTATGTATGAAAGCTGATATAATGAATAAATACGTCTGTATGTATGTATGAATATATGAACACTGATATACTGAATGAATACGTCTATGTATGTAAATATATATATATATATATATATATATATATATATATATATATACGTATATATATATGTATATATATATATATATATATATATATATATATATATATATATATATATATATATATATACGTATATATATATATACACACACACACACACATATATATATATATATATATATATATATATATATATATATATATATATATATATATATATATATATATAAACTTCTCTGATACAATTTGAATTAAAGATGATTGCTTTAGTGGCGTCAATGTGTTACCCACAAGAATCTTTGTATTTTATTGTTTCATTTTTTTAATTCTCTGCCGTTAAGGAAACAATGATTATTCTTTTTTCTTTTTTTTCATTTAATCCGATCACTGTTTCGACCATGTCCAAATCAAGTGATTAATGATTAGCATAAGCTTAGATTTTCTTTTGTATTTGAGCTTCAGCTAAAATTATGAACAAAAAATAGGCGTTTGTCGTCTGAAGGGAAGGTTGGAAACTGGCTCTCTCAGATTTCTGGTCTTCTTTGGTCCTTATCTTGCCAGGACGTGGTTCCTATCTTGTCTTATCGTGTGCCTTATCTCCTCTGGACAATCTCTTAGTTTATATACCCATGTATGGGCGGAGATAATTACGATGGACACTCATCATGTCCATAAAAGGAGTATTTTGATAATTCTGTGTCCTGACTGGTTTCCTCAAAAACGGGTACTCAGATCGCGTCAAAGAAGGTTTTAGAACTAATTTCTGATGAAATCTGCACCTGGTGTTAAGTATAACAAAAGTCTGGCACGTGTCGACCCGTGATGACATTTTTCATAAACTTGGATATCCCTCGAGGCTCGATTTCCCAAAAAATGCTAACTCTACTGATTGAAATGATGACATCTTGGTCCAAGCAAGACGGTTCCTTTATCGCTGCTGACACTTATTCGAGGTTCGGGTTTGTTTCCAAAATGCTGACGACAGTGAAGTGATGACAGCTTTGACCAAACACTACGGTAGTCGAATCTCGTCTCGCTGATCACACTTTGAGAATACATACGTTTTTCAGTTGTAATAATACATTACTTCAATAATATTGCATATACCCATAACAACCCAACAAGATCCCATTCTACCTGCTCCAAATGAACAAGTCACTCCTTTAGGTTCCTCATTGGAAGCCCAGCACAGGTCATACTGTGAGGGTTTTCTATCCTCCAATTATGGAGTATTACAAACTTTGGCAGTGCTCTTGGAGCAGCTTTGTTCCTCGCCATTTGCTACTTTTACACCACTGTTGCTGCCTTGTTTCGGTCCCACTTTCTTTCCAGTGAAATGCACAGTCCCACTGTTGTGATGAGCTCGAAGTCGGAACTTCTTGGCTGTGACCAGGTGTCCAACATAGCCTAAATTGAAAGCATGTCAGGCGCCAAATGTAGCCTAAATTGAGAGCCCTAGTCAGGTGTCCAACATAGCCTAAATTGAAAGCATCAGTCAGGTGCCAAATGTAGCCTAAATTGAGAGCCCTAGTCAGGTGCCCAACTTAGCCTAAATTGAGAGCATCAGTCAGGTGCCAAATGTAGCCTAAATTGAGAGCCCTAGTCAGGTGCCCAACTTAGCCTAAATTAAGAGCCCTAGTCAGGTGCCCAATTTCGCCTAAATTGAGAGCCCTAGTCAGGTGCCCAACTTAGCCTAAATTGAGAGCATCAGTCAGGTGCCAAATATAGCCTAAATTGAGAGCCCTAGTCAGGTGCTCAACATAGCCTAAATTGAGAGCACTAGTCTGGTGCCCAGTGTACCCTAAATAGAGAGCCCTAGTCAGGTGCCCAACTTAGCCTTAATTGAGAGCCCTATTTAGGTGCTCAACATAGCTTAAATTGAGAGCACTAGTCTGGTGCCCAGTGTACCCTAAATTGAGAGCCCTAGTCAGATGTCCAACTTAGCCTTAATTGAGAGCCCTAGTCAGGTGCCCAACTTAGCCTAAATTGAGAGCCCTAGTCAGGTGCCCAACGTAGCCTAAATTGAGAGCCCTATTCATCCTTTTACAAATGTCTATGATTATAAACAACACTTTATCTCCAGTTCCTGGTTCTCTGCGTAAGGTTTTCTTCATCATCAGGAGTTATACTCTTGCTGAAGGTAATGACTTACATGCCCAACAACTTCCAAGAACTTCTCTTAAGGACTGTGATGATGATGATGATGAAGATGATGATGATAGATCACAAGACACGCTGCCACCATTCCAGTAGACGTAGTTAGGCCTACTGCATGGCAGCCATCGGAAGCCCAACATAGGTTAGGCTAGGATACTTGTCCATCCCTACCGAATATGGAGTATTGAACACTTTCATGGTCCTCGATGTATACATACATACCCACACACATATATATATAATTATATATATATATATATATATATATATGTATATATATGATAAATTTTGCACATTTAAACGTGTTTTCATGTTTAAATAAGCCATCTATTTTAATATATCAATATCTGGATTCTCTCTTATACCTCTAGATCAGAGACCTGGGTGGGAGGACCAACTCGAAGACAATAGCTTCTGGCCGGCCGGGGAATCGAACCCTGGTCCAGGAAGCTAATATAACGGTGACATAGCATTTAGCCACGAAGAAAGATGTATATATATAGATATATATATATATGCATATATATATGTATATATATGTGTATATATATGTATATATACTGTATATGTGCATGTATGTATATATATATACGTATATATATATATTTATATATATATTTATATATATGCATGTATGTATATATATATATATATATATATATATATATATATATGCATGTATGTAATATATATGCATGTATATATATATATATATATATATATATATATTTATATATATATACATGCATATATATATATATATATATATATAAAGTGTGTGTGGTTTACTACTTAGAATAGAGATAGGTTACCACGTTCGAATCCAGATTATAGTCTACCATGCTATAAATGGCTCCCAGCATCTAATGTTGTCAAGAAAAAAAAAGACCCTGAATGTAGGTAGCAATGTGACCTCTACAGCCGTACTCAGAAGAGAGAGAGAGAGAGAGAGAGAGAGAGAGAGAGAGAGAGAGAGAGAGAGAGATATTACCATGGAGAAGAAGCCGGCAAAGCAAAGCCTCCATGAATAATTGAGGATTTTCCAAATAAGGACAGACTGCAGCCATGTTGCGCAAAGCCGGAATCAGCCATGTTGCGCAAAGCCGGAATCAGAAATGTCATCTGCGCCTCTGGTGTTGTGATGTCCATTTCACCGCCATGTTTCCATGGTGCTGTTCACCTTTCTTAATGTTATATTCGGTCTGTTTTCATCCTTTTTTTTTTTTTTTTTTTTGTTTCTTTGCTGAGAGTAAAAGGACAATGCACTAACACCATCTGTGAAATATGCCCGATATTAAAATGTTCTCCGTTTCAATTAATTCCTTATTATTATTATTATTATTATTATTATTATTATTATTATATTTGGGAAATCAGGATACTATAAGCCCAAGGGCTCCAATAAGGTAAAATAGCCCAGTGAGGAAAGGAAATAAGGAAATGAATAAACGACAAAATTAGTAATGAACAATTCAAAAGAAATATTTTAAAAACAGTAATAACATTAAAAGAGATATTTCGTATATGAACTATAAAAATATTTTTGTCAGCTCGTTCAACAGGAAAACATTTCATGCAAGGCTGAACTATTGAAGTTCTAAGTGATGCTTCTCTATTCAGATTTGAAATATTACATTTTTTTATTATTTATTTAGGCCTCAGTATCATTACCAGATTTGTAATATTGCATTTTTTAAATTTATTTAGGCCTCTGTATCATTACCAGATTTGTAATATTACATTTTTTTTTTATTATTTATTTAGGCCTCAGTATCATTACCAGATTTGTAATATTGCATTTTTTTATTATCCATTTAGGCCTCTGTATCATTACCAGATTTGTAATATCGCATTTTTTTATTATTATTTATTTAGGCCTCAGTATCATTACCAGATTTGTAATATTGCATTTTTTTTAATATTAATTTAGGCCTCAGTATCATTACCAGATTTGTAATATCGCATTTTTTTTTAATAATTTATTTAGGCCTCAGTATCATTACCAGATTTGTAATATTGCATTTTTTTTTTTATTTATTTAGGCCTCAGTATCATTACCAGATTTGTAAAATTATTTTTTTTTCATTAATTTAGGCCTCAGTATCATTACCAGATTTGTAATATTACATATTTTTTATTATCTATTTAGACTTCTGTATTATTACTATTAATATTATTCCCTAGTAAGATTAAAAAAAAAATAACGGCGCTTATCATAATTTGTTTTCGGTCTATTACAGCATTTTGGTATAAACTGAAAACTACACTTAAAAATTTGCAGTAATAAGAAGGGTAAAACTCGTGGGATGAATGTTGCCAAGCATTTATCGTTTTAAAAATGGATATATTGACCTGAATGAGTGATATTATGGTCACCAACCCGTAAAAGATAATAGCAAAGTAGGGTAAAAATGACGGCCGCCTATTTTTTACTGAAATATGGCTGAAAATAGATTTTTACGGAGAATTTCCGATAAAATTACGGTTTTTTAAAAGCGTATATAAACTAAAAACATCCAATACGTTTATATAATCAAATGCTAGATAAAACATCCAAATTAGGTTTAGTAGAATATGATAAAAGAAGAAAATGTTTAATTGAAAAGTTATCCGAACGGTATAAAAAATGAATAAAGATACGTAAATATAATTAGATGCTAAATAAGTTAACAAAATTAATTTTAATAGATTAAATAGAACATGAGAAAAGTACAAAATATTAAATAGAAAAGTTTACTGAGCGCTAAAAGAAATTAATAAAGATACGTTCATATAATAAGATGCTAAATAAGTAATTCAAATTAATTTTAATAGATTAAATAGAATATGATAAAAGTACAAAATATTAAATAGAAAACTTTTCCGAGCGCTAAAAGAAATGAATAAAGATACGTTTATATAATCAGATGCTAAATAAGTAATTCAAATTAATTTTAATAGATTAAATAGGATATGATAAATGTAAAAATTATTAAATAGAAAACTTTTCCGAGCGCTAAAAGAAATGAATAAAGAAACGATTATATAATCAGATGATAAATAACTTATCCAAATTAATTTTAATAGATTAAATAGAAATTAATTTTAATAGATTATATAGAAATTGATTTTAATAGATTAAATAGAACATGATTAAAGAAGAAAATATTAAATCGAAAACTTTTCAATGCCCTAAAAGGAATGAATAAAAAAACGTTTATGTAATCAGATGCTAAATAAGTTATCCAAATTAATTTTAATAGATTAAATAGAACATGAGTAAAGAAGAAAATATTAAATAGAAAAGTTTACAGAGCGCTAAAAGAAAATAATAAAGATACGTTCATATAATATGCTGGATAAGATATTCAAATTAGGTTTAATAAAATAAATTATGATAAAAGAAGAAAATGATAAATAAAAATTGAATGAATGAATAAGAGAAATGAATAAAGAGACACGAAACTGACGAAATTCATTTGTGTCCTATTCAACAGGAAGAAAATTTCCTCCCGAAATTGTAGAATATTTTTCGAATCTCATGAACAGAATCTGAATGGAATTCGGACGAAAAATTCTTTCCTAACGTTTATGATGGGAAAGCCGTCCATTTTCTCTGTAGAGTTTTCTGTAATTTTCCTGTTTTTTATATTATTGCGCTACTAAAAAGATTCAAGAGTGTAATTCTTTTTAGGTTGTTTCGGTATATGAAATTTGCTTTAATTATGAGGGAAACAAAAAAGTTTTATTCAAGTTATTTATTAATAAAGTGTTGATTATTAATATGAAAATTATAAGTTTTAGAAAAAAATAATTTTAGTATATTAAAAACGTGATCGCCTAGCATTCGCATGGCAGCAGATCGATCCCCACCCGGGACCGTGAGTTTAAGCTGTTTACTGGGGAGGCCACTGCTGTGGTTGGGCACCATACTAGGGGATTGGGCATGCCCGGCTGACGTTCTGGTGAGCATATATTCTGATAAAACTGGAACTGAAACCAGACACCTTTAATCTTCAAGAAGTGCATACACCTGACAACACTGAGATTACCAAACAATTCTTCGTCACCCAAGGGGTTAACCACTGCACTGTAATTGTTCAGTGGCTACTTTCCTCTTGTTAAGGGTAGAAGAGACTCTTTAGCTATGGTAAGCAGCTCTTCTAGGAGAAGGACCCTCAAAAATCAAACCATTGTTCTCTAATCTTGGGTAGTGCCATAACCTCTGTACCATGGTCTTCCACTGTCTTGGGTTAGAGTTCTCTTGCTTGAAGGTACACTCGGGCACACTATTCTATCTAATTTCTCTTCCCCTTGTTTTGTTAAAGTATATATAGTTTATATAGGAAATATTTATTTTAATGTTAATATTCTTAAAATATTTTATTTTTCCTTGTTTCCTTTCCTTACTGGGTTATTTTCCCTGTTGGGACCCCTGGGCTTATAGCATCTTGCTTTTCCAACTAAGGTTGTAGCTTAGCAATTAATAATAATAATAATAATAATAATAATAATAATAATAATAGAAGCCTTTGATATATAGCACCTTTCAACTGTCTCACAATATCCTAGACCACTTGGACTTAAATTCTTTTATCCTATGCCTCCAACACTTTCCTGCTCTTTCCATCTTACTCAGAGTATTTCCGTATATTTACTTTCAAATACTTTATGATTAATCTATCGTCCATAATATGTTCCACTTAACCAAACATTAGCTATTGTGAACCAGCATATTTCATTAGATTTACTTTTCACAACATCCTCTCTCGTAGTTTCTCACACATGTCTACCATTCCAATTCTTTTTAATTAAACTAAGGAAATAGTTTAGTGTACTGTCTCCACAATTTTTCTCTCGTTTTAATGCAATGTCCCAACTACCCTTTCATTAATTAAGATTTGCTCAAAAGTCCCATGAAACATTTCAACATTTTTTGTTCTGTTCATACTCCTCTTCTCTACCAATGCTTTTTCTTAGATACTCTTTCATTACTTCTTGTGATTCTAATAGCCAGGCCTTCTCCATCATGAGGCTCGATACTACACAGTATTCCAAAAGTTTTATTCCAGCTGTGACCAAGTTGTGGAATGATCTTCCTAATCGGGTAGTTGAATCAGTAGAACTTCAAAAGTTCAAAGTTGGAGCAAATGTTTTTATGTTGACCAGGCTGACATGAGTCTTTTTATAGTTTGTATATGACATATCTGTTTTTGACGTTGTTAATAGTTTATATAGGACATATCTGTTTTGACGTTGTTAATAGTTTATATAGGACATATCTGTTTTGTCGTTTTTACTGTTTTAGAATAATTTATTGTTAACTTCTTCTCATCATTTATTTATTTCCGTATTTCCTTTCCTCACTGGGCTATTTTTCCCTATTGGAGCCCTTGGGCTTATAGCATCTTGCTTTTCATCTAGGGTTGTAGCTTGGCTAGTAATAATAATAATTCACATTTTGGATGACTGGTGACATTTGCTCGTAAAGAAGTAAATGAAAAAAACTACGTAATCTTTCTAGTGTTAAAGCTTGAACTTTATCCTCTTAGAAAAGTTTAATCACCTCGGATAGTGTCTGTAGTTCCCTTTCACCGTCGTCAATAAAAACTGTTCTGTAAATACCAGCTATTCGTTATTATATTTGTGACCTTCCACCTACATCTCTTGTTGCCTGATATGGAACCTTTACTTAACCTTTTCCAAGGATCATTTTATTACAAACCATTTTATGAATCACGAGCACATCCTGAAAAAAAAAACTTTAGATTATTTATCATTTATGATAATATTTTTAAAATGGCCTCTGTATCCGGCTTCGTAAAATTCATATTCTTTATGTTTATAATTGTGGTGTCCGATGTGGTAACGTCCCTGACTGGTGAACGCCAGACTGGAGTTCGTTTCCCGCTCAAACTCGTTAGTTTCTTTGCTCTTTGCAACCTTACTATCCTTGTGAGCTAAATAAGGGCGGGGTGTGGTTTGGGGGACCCTATAGGTCTTTCTGCTGAATCATCAGCAGCCATTGCCTGGCCCTCCTTATTCCTAGCTTGGGTTTATTTATGGTCAACCGAGTCTAGGGCATTGTCCTACTCGATAGGGCAATGTCACTGCCCTTTGCCTCTGCCATTCATGACCGGCCTTCTTTTTAAACCTTTAAATTCTATCGCACGCGTTTCTTTTATCCATTTCTAGCTTTTTCCCTTTACGTTCAAACTTTTCGGATAACTCTTTCGGAAAAGACCCATTTGCACCATCTTTCTTCAATAAGCGAACATACGTACATACACAAAAGGGCCTCAATGGGTTTTAGATATTATTTTCCTCCGAAAAATACTCGTGGAAATGGGAAGGGTATAAACAAGTGAGTCGTAAGAGACAAAAATAAACTTAAATGAGGATTCTTATGAAAACAGGAGAGTAAAGAGATTGCCCAAATAAATGAATATTGTAGTGACGTTTTCAGACATGCGCAGAAACACACACACACAAGCGCTCCTTCCCCTCACACACACACACACACACACACACACACACACACATATATATATATATATGTGTGTGTGTGTGTGTGTGTTTATATATATGTAATATATAAGTATTTGTGTACATATACAGTACATATATGTATATATATATATATATATATATATATATATATATATATATAAATATCTGTATATATATGTACATATATATATATATATATATATATATATATATATATATATATATATATATATATATATATATAAGATTATGTACATGGATATACAGTATATATATATATATATAAGATTATGTACATGGATATACAGTATATATATATATGTATATATATATATATATATATATATATATGTACACTATATATATACACAAATACTTTATATATATATATATATATGTGTATATATATATATGAGTTTATGTATATGCATATACAGTGTAAATATACAGTATATGTATATGTATATATATATATATATATATATATATATATATATAAGTTTATGTATATATATATATGTATATATATAAGTTTATATATATATATATATATTATATATATATATATGTATATACTGTATACATAAAATTTGTGATTCGTTTATGATACTCATACCGTTTGAAGACCTGCAGCGTTATTACAAAACACCATTTTAGTTCAGAATCCCTCTGAACAACACATAGCCAAATAAGTTAGGCATTACGACGCCCAGTTCCCCTTCAGGGAATTGTCTGTTCCGAAAATGGGTCACTGTGGCCCGACCTCTCACGCCCAAAATAGTCATTGTCACCGTCACAATATGTAAGTAACGTCCTTGATCGGCTCTCCGCTTTTTTGCCTCGGCGGAGAAGAGATTTAGGGAAATGATATGGCTGGCCATCTGTTTTTATAGAGGGGGGTTTGTTATTGGCAGTACATGTGTGGCGTTGTAATATTTGCTTTAAGGGCAGGACCAGATGTAGCACAAGAAAGGAAATGGGGCGTTTCTTTGCCCATATTTGATATCTTATTTTCATGCTACATTTGGTTAAACAGTTTATTTTCTTATTCATTTAAATTTCAGTTGTGAAAAATAGGATATTATTGAAAAGATATAATTTTTATATTCAAAGCTTTTTGTTTGAATTTAAAATGGTTCAGTTGTAAAAAATCAGGTGATTATTGAAAAGATAAGATTTTACATTCAAAGCCTTTTGTATGAATTTCAATTGATTCAATTGTAAAAAATCAGATCTTGAAAAGATAAGATTTTACATTCAAAGCCTTTTGTATGAATTTAAAATGATTCAGTTGTAAAAATCAGATATTATGGAAAAGATATGATTTTACGTTCAGTCTTTTGTATGAATTTAAACGATTAAATTATAAAAAAACAGATATTGAAAAGATAAAATTTTACATTTAAAGCTTCTTGTATGAATTTAAAATGATTCAATTGTAAAAATCAGATATTGAAAAGATATATATGATTTTACATTCAAAGCCGTTTGTATGAATTTAAATTATTCTATTGTAAAGATCCGATATTATTGAGAAGATAAGATTTTAGTAACATTCTAAGCTTTGTGTATGGTGTAGCCATTGTAAGAATCAGTTATTATTGAAAATTTCTTAATATATTAGATTTAAAGATTTTCGCTTTCGTATTTATCGTTCGTTTTTTGTTATAAGTTTCACAAGGATAATACAGCTATATTGATATCGGGTCACAAAGTCCCATTTTTATTTCTTATTTCCTACTTTTGGAAATTTTGAATTTTTTAGGATTTCGGGTAAGCTTTAACCGGAAGTATGTTGCTGTAATTTTCTGGCTTCGAACTGGCATTCCCTTACGCTGTTTAAAGGTAGCTCATGAATGGCAGAATCAAGGGACAGTGACATTGCCCTAGCAAGCAAGACGATGCCCTAGAGACTGACCATACTAAATATGATCAGAGCCCAAGCCCCCTCTCCACCCAAGCTAGGACCAGGGAGGGCCAGACAATGGCTGTTGATGACTCAAAAGAGTCTCCCCCAAAACCCCCCAACCTTAGCTCATAAGGATGGTAAGGGTGCAGACACTAAAGCCACCAACGAGTTTGAGAGGACTCGAACCCCCATCTGGCAAACACCAGGCAGAGGACGTTACCAATCAGGCCACAACAAACGTTGTTATGTTTATAAAGAAAATGAAAGCTTCAACATGAGACCTGTATGTCTGAACTCTCAATCATTCCTAATAAAATCAAATTCAGTTTTGGGTCTGTCATCGTCGACACATATTTCGTTGATGTGATCTTGCATTTAAAACGTTCTTTTTCTCTATAATAAGTTTTCCATCATTGCCAAGAGAGAATCTCTGATTGCTATTCTGAAGTAATCTCTTATCAGGGGGTTTGTGGTGGAAGATGTCCATAACGTCCCTGACTGGCGAACGCCAAACTGGGTTCGAGTCCCGCTCAAATTCGTTAGTTTCTTTGATTGCAGTAACTTCACCCTCCTTGTGAGCAAGAATGGGAGGTTTGGAGGAGCCAATAGGTCTATCTGCTGAGTCATCAGCAGCCATTGCCTGACCTTCTCTGGCCCTAGCTTGGGTGGAGAGTGGGTTTGGACGCTGCTCATATCTATATGTGGTCAGTCTCTATGATGCCATAATTTTAGCATTAGGGACTCTTTGACCTCTATTTTGAGGTTACATATTTTTAGCATTAGGGAATCTTTGACCTCTATTTTGAGGTTACATATTTTTAGCATTAGGGAATCTTTGACCTCTATTTTGAGGTTACATATTTTTTGGCATTAGGGAATCTTTGACCTCTATTTTGAGGTGCTATACTTTTAGCATTAGGGGCTTCTTTGACCTCTATTTTGAGGTTCCATACTTTTAGCATTAGGGGCTCTTTGACCTCTCTTTTGAGGTTCCATACTTTTAGCATTAGGGTGCTCTTTGACCTCTATTTTGAGGTTCCATACTATTAGCATTAGGGGCTCTTTGACCTCTATTTTGAGGTTACATATTTTTAGCATTAGGAATCTTTGACCTCTATTTTGAGGTTATACATTTTTACCACTAGGGGCTCTTTGACCTCTATTTTGAAGTTCCATACTATTAGCATTTGGAGCTCTTTGACCTCTATTTTTGAGGTTCCATACCATTAGCATTAGGAGCTCTTTGACCTCTATTTTGAGGGTGCCATACATATAACATTATTTGTCGTAGAGTTTCGTCTCTCTCTCTCTCTCTCTCCTCCTCCTCTCTCTCTCTCTCTCTCT
>NC_090729.1:113173523-113175804 GCF_036898095.1 Palaemon carinicauda
TCCTCAGCCGTATTTCAGTAAAATATAGGCGACCGTAATATTTATTTTATTGTTATTATCTTTTACGGGTTGGTGACCGTAATATCACTCCTTTACGTCAATATATCTGTTTTTAAATACGGTAAATGCATAGCAACATTTGTTGATAACTGATAAAATGGATACTTTGGATTCTTGTTATAATCCTTATTAATGTTATATGATATTGTTGTATTTTGGCAGGGTGTATAAGGAGTTTATAGTCCTTATCCTATTTATCCAACTTGATAAACCTAGCTCTGAGGGGCTTCTTAAATCCTTCAAGTTTCGTACGACATACGGCTACGATTCAATCTCATATTATTATTATTATTATTATTATTATTATTACTTCCTAAGCTACAACCTCAATTGGAAAAAGCAGGATGCTATAAGCCCAGGGGCTCCAACAGGGAAAATAGCTCAGTGAGGAAAGGAAACAAAGAAAAAGAAAATATTTTAAGAAGAGCAACGAGATTAAAATAAATATCTCCTACGATTTGGGAAGATAACCAAGATTCAATCTCATAATACAGCTTAAGGACCCATTGGCCAGGTCCCCAGTCACCCGTTAAAATTACTACCCCTAGAGAGTTATGGGGGTCCTTTGACTGGCCAGACAGTATTTCATTGGATCCTTCTCTCTGGTTACGGTTCACTTTCCCTTTGCCTACACATACACTGAATAGTCTGGCCTCTTCATTACAAATTCTCCTCTGTCCTCATACACCTGACAACACTGAGATTACCAAACAATTCTTCTTCTCCCAAGGGGTTAACTACTACACTGTAATTGTTCAGTGACTACTTTCCTCTTGGTAAGGGTAGAAGAGACTCTTTAGTTATGGTAAGCAGCTCTTCTAGGAGAAGGACACTCCAAAATCAAACCATTGTTCTCTAGTCTTGAGGGTAGTGTCATAGCCTGTGTACCATGGTCTTCCATTGTCTTGGGTTAGAGTTCTCTTGCTTGTGGGTACACTCGGGCACACTATTCTATCTAATTTCTCTTCTTGTTTTGTTAAAGTTTTGATTGCTTATATAGGAAATATTTATTTTAATGTTGTCACTGTTCTTAAGATATTTTATTTTTCCGTGTTTCCTTTCCTAATTGAGCTATTTTCCCTGTTGGGGCCCCTGGGCTTATAGCATCCTGCTTTTCCAACTAGGGTTGTAGCTTAGCAAGTAATAATAATAATAATAATAATAATAATAATAATATAATAATAATAATGATAATGAATAATAATAATAATAATACAAGAGATTCAGGATATCTATAGGTAAGCTTTATCCCTTTTTTAAGGGCAGATTCAACAAGTTGGATAAATAGGCTAAAGACTATAAACTCCTTATACACCATGCCGAAATACAATATCATGAAATATTATTAAGAATTATAACAAGATTCCAACAAATCCATTCTATGAGTTATTATCGAGTAGAGAACCCCCAAAGAATTAGAATAGATGTCTCGAGTGGTAATACAGTTTATTCGCAAAAGTTATTATTATTATATTATTATTATTATTATTATTATTTATTATTATTAGCCAAGCTACAACCCTAGTTGGAAAAGCAAGATGCTATAAGCTCAAGAGCTCCAACAGGGAAAAATAGCCCAGTGAGGAAAGGAAATAAGGAAATAAATAGGTGATGAGAATAAATTAACAATATATCATTCTAAAAACAGTAACAGCGTCAAAACAGATATATCTTATATAAACTATCAACAACGTCAAAAACAGATATGTCATATATAAACAATAAAAAGACTCATGTCAGCCTGGTCAACATATTATAATTATTATAAATATTATTAAATATTATTATAATTATTATTTTTATTATTTTCATCATCATCAAATAGTAGTTTCAATGAAGTTGATATTCATTTTCTATAATTTATTTCCAGTAGTGAAAAATAGATAAATAAATAGATTATTTAAATATATAAATAAATAAACTACTTAGTAATCTAAAGGAGAATTTAAGTAAACAGTAGGCGGTAAAACTTTACTGCCAAAAAAAGATAGTTAGAACATGTTCTCGTTCTGTACATAATCATCTTAAATGATTAACATAATGTTCTCGGGAGATTTTTTTATCAATTGGGGGGATTTATTGGTCAGATGCCCCACGTCTAGGAGATTTAATTAATGGATTTTATAGAGGGAGATACTTTTGGATTTAAGGGGTTTCTAAACATTACAGATTTTATTGCAATAAACAAAAATTATTTTCATGATTTATATACAAATTGTTA
>NC_090729.1:113176304-113181304 GCF_036898095.1 Palaemon carinicauda
ATCTTAAGTGATTAAAATAATGTTATCGGGAGATTTTTTATCAATAGGGGGGATTTATTGGTCAGATGCCCACGTCTAGGAGATTTAATTAATGGTTTTTATAGAGTGAGATGCTTGTGGGATTTAAGGGGATTGAAGAGGGGCCTCTAAACCTCATAGATTTTGTTGCAATAAACGAAAAATCTTTTCATAATTTATACACAAATTGTTATAACTTTCTGGGATCTGTTAGTTTCATCATCTTGAAGGATTTCAAAAGAACTGTATGGTTCAAGAAGTCACTTTTATCCTTACATGTTTTTCATACAAAAGGAAATGCATTTCAAGTGTTTATGTGGTGGCCGATATGGTAACGTCTCTGGCTGGTGAACGCCAGATTCGTGTTAGAGTCCCGCTCACAGTCGTTAGTTTCTTTGTTCGTTGCAACCTCACCACCGTTGTGAGTTAAGGATGGAGGGTTTGGGGAAGCCAATAGTTCTATCAGGTGAGTCATCAGCAGCCATTGCCTGGCCCTCCTTGGTCCTATCTTGGGTGGAGAGGGGGCTTGGGTGCTGGTGATATGTATATATGGTCAGACTGCTGAGTCATCAGCCGCCATTGCCTGGTCCTCCTTGGTCCTAGTTTGGGGGAAGAGGGGGCTTGGGTGCTGGTGATATGTATATATGGTCAGGCTGCTGAATCATCAGCCGCCATTGCCTGGCCCTCCTTGGTCCTAGCTTAGGGGGAGAGGGGGCTTGGGAGCTGGTTATAATATGGTCATTCTCTAGGGCATTGTCCTGCTCGATAGGGCAATGCCACTATCCCGTGTGAATGGAACTTTTGTTTGTCTTTTGTCCTGGTGGGTACATATGATTTTTATGAAATCTATTGGAATGTCCAGTACAGAAGGAATAGCTTGAAGCTGTTCGCTTTTTGATACCTTTTGTAGTGTAAAGCAATATCCTTGTTTCAATAGAGAGAGAGAGAGAGAGAGAGAGAGAGAGAGAGAGAGAGAGAGAGAGAGGGGGGGGGTGTTATTATTTTCTTTTAATTGCCGATATTGTTTTAAGCTGGGATCTGATATCTATTTAGATATCTCAGTTGATGTTTAAGAAATATATTACATTCTGCATTTTGATGAGAGGACGTTTTCTATTAATGCTCAAGGTGTCTTGTTTGTTCTGAATATATTATGATAGTAATAATAATAATAATATTAGTAATAACATTAAATATTACTCTAATAACAATAACTCATAAATTTTTTTAGTAACTATTTTCTTTCCGATTTTTTCACCACAATTTGTGAATGTATTTTTAGTAATTCGTCGTTTTCAAAGGTCGAAAATACGTTTAACTCTGCAATTGTTTTAAAAAAAAAATTAGTGCTTATGTAAAAGTTGTAATTTTGTTGATGACAATGCTAATTTTTTAGATGCCTTCTTACAAGAAAATGCTTGGAGATTATTATTATGATTATTATGATTTACTTTATTATTTTTATATCAATGCTGATTTTCATGATGAATATTTTGGGATCCAGATCTTGATCCACTCAGGATCACACGTCTGTGGTAATTTGTCAATGTGTGGATCAATCTAGGATCTCTCTCTCTCTCTCTCTCTCTCTCTCTCTCTCTCAACAACGGGAAATTATTAGCATTGCAAATTTCCACTGCTAGATCTCTCTCTCTCTCTCTCTCTCTCTCTCTCTCTCTCTCTCATTCTGTGCTTCATTATTTAAAGATTTTCCGCTTTTAAATATTATAAAGATGCTCGCGTCATGGTTCCCGTCTCTCTCTCTCTCTCTCTCTCTCTCTCTCTCTCTCTCATTTTGTGCTTCATTATTTCTAGATTTTCCCCTTTTAAATATTATAAAGGTGCTCTCTCTCTCTCTCTCTCTCTCTCTCTCTCTCTCTCTCTGCATCATTATTTCTATATTTTTCCCTTTGAAATATTACTTTGAAGATGCTCGTATCATGAACCCCCTCAGAACCTGTCACGGCCTACAGGTTGAAAACCACCGTTTAAAATTGTCCCACGCCAAGAAATTACCTCTGAATAAAAACCAAGACCTGCACATAGAGTAGGTCTGTTCACCTTTGAGCCAAAATTCGACCAAGTCCGCGCCTGACGTAGTAGTTCAGGGGAAAGGCAGGTAGCCCGCTGCGCACTTCCCTTATAAGTCGACAGTAATAGTTGAAGGTATCAAGCTGTTTTTGTGAGCTTGAGCGATGATACAGTTTAATGATTTTGATATCGACATTAGATAATTATTTCTCATAATATAGTTATATAGATAAAACTTCAGGTAGCCATAAATATGCTAAAGAATTGTGCAGTTTACGGGTGCATCCCATATTTGGAGAGGAATAGAGATCTCAATGTAGTTCTTGATGAAAACAGAAATAGCGATGTGGTGATGATCCTTATATTTATATCCCTACGAGAGTTACCCAGATACCGAAGGGTAATTGGTTACTCGCTAAATTGTTGAATTCGTGATATCATTAGCTAAAACTGCCGTAAAAAGTAATATTTTTACTTGCCTATTCAGTGGTAATCGAACCGGAAAGGATACAGTAGAATGTAGGATATTTGTGTTGTAAGCGGGTTATCACGAAAGAAACATTCGAATTGTTTATTAATTTAGTTACCAATCTGTCTATCTACCTATCTACCTGGGTATCTATCTATCTATCTGTCTATCTTTCTATCTGTTTATCTATCTGTCTATCTATCTTTTTATCTGTCTATCTATCTATCTGTCTATCTATCTATCTGTTTATCTATCTTTCTATCTTTTTATCCGTTTATCTATCTGTCTCTATCTGTCTATCTATCTGTCTCTCTCTATCTGTCTATCGATCTATCTATCCATCTATATATCTATCTCTGTATATCTATCTATCTGTCTATCTCGATAACTTCCATTCTCCTAACAGAAAATGTTCAAGAATTGGTTACTTGAATATTTATAAGAAAGTCAAAGCTTAGAGAATAACGTTGCCAAACTAATATTTCTCTCCCTCTCTCTCTCTCTCTCTCTCTCTCTCTCTCTCTCTCTCTTTATGTGTCTCCATGTGTTGAAAGATTGGTTGCTTGAATGTATATAAGTAATTCAAAGCTTAGAGAATAACGTTGCCAAAGTAATATCTCTCTCTCTCTCTCTCTCTCTCTCTCTCTCTCTCTGTTATGTTTCTCCAAAGGTTGAAAGATTGGTTACTTGAATATTTATAAGAAAGTCAAAGATTAGGGAATAACGTTGCCAAACTAATATTTCTCTCTCTCTCTCTCTCTCTCTCTCTCTCTCTCTCTCTCTCTCTGTATTATGTTTCTCCATGGAAATCATCAGACGAGAAAGGGAAAAGAAGTGAAGTCGTTTCTGCCCTGCCTCTCGAGATAATTCCCAGACGATTTCAGCGAGTGTGACTTGTGATTTAAAGCATAAGACATATTTTCTGAATGCAGTCTTTAGAAGACAGAGAATTTCAGGAAACTGTCTGACAGTTTATCATAGTCAGAGTTTTTCTGTATTTAAGATTTTTGTGTTTCTAGAATATTACATACATTTGCTTGATAAAATTTCATTTTCTATATATACCAAATTTTGTTTTATCTCCTCATTAATAGAGACTTTTATGTCTCATAAACTCTCTGACATCTTATCAGAGTCTGGCTTTCTCTGTTTTTAAGATTTTTACGTTTTTAGAATATTACATACATTTGCTTGATAAAATGTTATTTTCTATATATACCAATTTTTTTTTTATCTCTTCATTTATAGAGAATTTTATGTTCCATAAACTGTCTGACATCTTATCAGAGTCTGAGTTTCTCTGTTTTTAAGATTTTAACTATTTTAGAATATTATAGAGATTTGCTCAGTAAAATTTACTTTTTTATGTACTCCAGATTTTATTCTCATTTAATGTTATTTTTTAACTCTTACATTTACATTATCATTATCACAATTATAATTATCATTATTAGTAAAATTATTAAAATTGATAAAGTTATTAAAATTATTATTGTCGTCGTCATCGTCGTTGTTGTTGTTGTTGTTGATGTTGTTGTTGTTGTTGTTGTATCATCCATATTTCCATACTTTGTTCCAAGTTACTTGTAAATTAACTGGGAACTCTCAAGTCACTTTAAGTTAGCCCATTTCTGACATTTCCTGAAATTTTCATCAAAATTCATCTGTAACTTTTAAAGTTAGGCTGCTGACGAAACAAACAAATAATCAAACAAACAAACATAGGTGAAAACATGACCTCCTTGGCTGAGATAATTATTTGAGATCGATTTAGTATGCAAATTCCATGTAAATTATTATACCAATGAATTAATTTGCAATTTGGAGCTTATATTTACTTGTGCAATTTACAGATGCCTTATTTCGCAGTAAACGAATATCGTTAGTTTCTTTTAGTCTCTGTAACCTCACCATCCTTGTGAGCTAAGGATGGGGCGTTTGGGGGAGCCTTTAGGTCTATCTGCCGAGTCATCAGCAGCCATTGCCTGGCCCCCTTTGGTCCTAGCTTGGGTGGAGAGGAGGCTTGGGCGCTGATCATATGTATATAGGGTCAGTCTCTAGGGCATTGTACTGCCTGATAGGGTAATGTCACTGTCCCTTGACTCTGCCATTCATGAGCGACCTTTAAAGCTCATGGGCTCCTTCGAGGGATATATTCCTTTGTCATGATTTATGCTTTCGATACAGAAATTTGATATAAATTGTATAAATATAATGATTTCACAGCCATAATGGTTAATAACATGGGTTTTCATGTGTAACAATTCTTGTAAAAGAAAAATTCACCGAACATATATTTTTTATCTTATTTTAGGTTCAACTAAATATATTTTCTCTTTCAAAATATAAAGACAAAAGCAGTTTACCTTACATGAGGCCTCATTATAACCCAATAGTTTAAACATGTTACGTGGGAGTCTACAACTAGCAAGAGAGAGAGAGAGAGAGAGAGAGAGAGAGAGGAGAGAGAGAGAGAGAGAGA
>NC_090729.1:113186304-113188804 GCF_036898095.1 Palaemon carinicauda
TATTAGTAACTCTGCTATCACCAAAGATTAGATGAAAAGGAACGCTGCTGGTTTTGCAAATGCAAAGTGGTGTTATGTAGATCCTTTGTGTTTATTTGTGAACAGCTTCCTGGCCACAATTGTAATCGTAATGAAACTTGCTTGGATTAGCTGTTATTTAAAAAGCTAGAATGATTACATTTTGGAAGGTCAAGGTCATGGTCAAACAAAATGTCCAATTCAAGTAATCAGCCATAAGTTTGGACATCGTTGTCACAGAGACTTCAAAATTGGTTCATATTTGAGTATATGAAAATCCACGCATATTAATACATGATAATGTCAAAGATAAGGTCGAATAAAAGGTTGAGAAATAAGCTGCCGTGACGGAGGTTTGCGCTCTACTGAGTGCCCCTCTAGTTCTGTTATATATCCTTGTATATTCGATTGGAATCTGGTTTTAGCACTGTTTCCAAAATGCCTCCACGACTTAAGAATTATACAGATTACACGTATGTTCTCTTAGCAAGCTAAAATAATAAAACTCGCCATTTTGAAAAATTAATAACAAAAAATGCAAAACAGCATTTTAGACTTCCCAACACTGTTCACTTGTTAGCAACTGCCCTGTTACCTGATTATTTAATTCTTCACTTTGGCTCCTTTTTGTTAACTGGGTTCTTTTTAATTTTGTGATTACTCTGAATTTTCTTTCGTTATTATTGTTATTATTATTATTATTATTATTATTATTATTATTGTTGTTACTACTACTACTACTACTACTACTACTACTACTACTACTACAACTGCTACTATTACTACTACTATTATTATTATTATTATTATTATTATTATTGTTATTATTGTTGTTGTTGTTGTTATTGTTATTATTATTGTTATTATTATTATTATTATCATTATTGTTGTTGTTATTATTATTGTTATTGTTGTTATTATTATTATTTTTATTATTATTATTATTGTTATTGTTGTTGTTATTATTATTATTGTTATTATAATTATAATTATTATTATTATTATTAATATTCAGGTTACCTGAATATTTAATTGTTCACTTTGGCTCCTACTTTGTTGACTGGGTCCTTTTAATTTCGTTATTATTGTGAATTACCTTTTAGCTTACTGAGATATCGCAAATGTAATTTGTTTCATTGCTTTATGGTACACAGGCTGACATAAGTCTTTTTATAGTTTATTTACGAAATATCTGTTGTAATGTTGTTATTGTTTTTGAGATGTCTTATTTTGGTTGTTCATTACTTCTCTTGTAGTTTATTTCCTTATTTCCTTTCCTCACTGGGCTATTTTTCCCTGTTGGTGCCTTTGGTCTTATATGGTCTTTCTTTTCCAACTAGGCTTGTAGCTTAGCTATTAATAATAATAATAATAATAATAATAATAATAATAATAATAATAATAATAATAATAATATTGTTAACAATAACAATAATAATAATAATAATAATAATAATAATAATAATAATAATAATAATAATAATGATAATAATAATAATAATAATGATGGAACAAAACAAAGCACAAGGCTGAATAACGATATCAAGACGACAAAAATCCGTCAAATTTCTGATCTTGAAAAGTCGAAAGCGAGGATTATAAATCTCTCGTTGTGATAACGAGAGTGTGTTTAGCCAGTTAATGTACCATTGTCCCTGAGGCACCAGCCAAATAAGAGCTAACAGTTTTGGGAAACCCCGAGCAACGTGAAAATGAGAATGAAAGTTTGTTCAAGGAGAGAGAGAGAGAGAGAGAGAGAGAGAGAGAGAGAGAGAGAGATCTTGAAGTGTTCTAACATAAGATTCTTGTTTCTTTTTTTGAAGGGCTTTCATTACTGCATGAAGTTTTGACAGAATCAGGAGCTTTCTCATAGTCTACAAATGTTTAAGTTTTTATTGTTATTGGGAAGTATTTGTTTTATTGTTGTTACTGTAATTAAGATATTTTATTTTTCTTATTTCCTTTCCTCATTGGGATATTTTCCCTGTTGGAGCCCCTGGGTTTATAGCATCCTGCTTTTCCAACTAGGGTTGTAGCTTAGCAAGTAATAATTATCATAATAATAACAACTAAACAACCTTTCGCAGATTTATTGATGATTATATATACAGATATATACAATAAATAGTTTGAGAAATGTTATAACAGAGCCATTTCTCCAAATTTATTTCCGATATGATAATAAATCTCTAAAATAAAGTAAATGAAATATAAACGAACATAAATCTTCAGTTACATCCATCATGTGTGACTAAGGAGGTTAATGAGGCAACTTGAGGAAAATTGGCAGTTTGGAAAAAAAGCAGAAGACAAGTTCCAGTTTCTCTTTCGAAGTAAATGACCTGATTAGAGTTTGGTCAATGACCTGATTGGAGTTGAGTCGATTTCTTTATTGGCGCTTCGCTAATCGTCTCCTCAATCAGGCAGATGCAAATGAGTCTTATGGAGAAACGAATCTCAGAAAGAAAAAGTTTCTTTTAAA
>NC_090729.1:113198804-113226304 GCF_036898095.1 Palaemon carinicauda
AAGAGGAGATGATGATGATTTGTTTTGATAGGTAAGAAGAGGGACTGATGGAGAGAGTAATAATCTCTCTCTCTCTCTCTCTCTCTCTCTCTCTCTCTCTCTCACTCCTCCTCCTCTCTCTCTCTCTCTCTCTCTCTCTCTCAAACACACACACACATGTAATACTCTCTCTCTCTCTCAAACACACACACATGTAATACTCTCTCTCTCCTCTCTCTCTCTCTCTCTCTCTCTCTCTCTCTCTCTCTCTCTCTCCTCTCTCTCCTCTCTCTCTCTCTCTCTCATGTAATACTATCTGCATAAAACCAATTGATTAATGAGCAATTTCCACTTCCCCTTTCCTTCTGATTACGCGTAATTATTCTTGTTCAAGTGATCTTTAAATCCCATAACTGAACAAGGGATTAAATCAGGAATTCGTGGTAAAGTCTCCATTAAGGGAAATTTCATTAGACTTCATGCATCGCATCTGGCAAAAGATTGAAAAATTTAATTTAGTTTATTTCTGCCTTTTGATTTCTACCTTGATATTAAAATTCAGTAATTTTTCTATTTGAATTCCCTGATAAAATTCAGTAATTGTTCTATTTGAATTCCCTAATAAAATTCAGTAATTTTTCTATTTGAATTCCCTGATAGAATTCAGTAATTTTTCTATTTGAATTCCCTGATAGAATTCAGTAATTTCTCTATTTGAATTCCCTGATAGAATTCAGTTATTGTTCTATTTGAATTCCTTGATAAAATTCAGTAATTTTTGTACTTGAATTCCCTGATAAAATTCGGTAATTTTTTTATTTGAATTTCCTTATAAAATACGCAAATAAACAATCATATCGCACTTATTTAAAAGACCGCTCATGAATAGCAGAGGCAAGGTGACATTGCCCTATCGAGCAAGACAATGCCCTAGAGACTGACCATGTATCTATATGATCAGCGCCCAAGGTAGGAACAAGGAGGGTCAGGCAATGGCTGCTGATGACTAAGCAGATAGATCTATAGGCTCCCTCAAACCCCCCATTCATATCTCACAAGGATGGTGATGTTGCAGCGAGCAAAGAAACTAATAAGTTTGAGCGGGATTCAAACCCAGTCTGGCGATCACCAGTCAGAAACGTTACCACATCGGCCACCACAATCCTTATGTTTGGGAACAAATATCCTAATGGTTTATAGAAATATTCGTCCATGACCTCAAATACTGCTTTCACTTTTTCATTCTCATCAGCCTGATCTAAATATCTAATTACGAAGGCACAAAAGAGGACTATTCCTCTCTTCGCTCCTCCCAGCCTGACGAGGGGTTCAGTCAAATTTGGCTGATACTGCCTGATAACTAAACTAAAAGTATTTTTATTAATTTTGTATGCAGTATACTCTCATGTATATTTCCAACAAATCTTGGCTCCACCGAAACAAAGATCGTTTCTGGTATTTGGAGAATTTCCTTCATGTTTCAAAACGTTTCTTAGAATTGCTCTTTCAAACGAGGAGGGCAAAAGTTTTGAAAAAATTCTGGCATAACTCAAATATCTTTACATTTTATTGTTTTAATAATTTTTTTCTTTTTTTTCTTTTACTATTTAAAAGTCTTCCTTTTACTTAAAAAAATTTTTGTCCTTTTACAAAAAACTGTAGTTTATACAATTGTGTAAGTTTCCGAATAAAACAATTGGTCTCTGCCAAATTCCTTCTCCAATAATTGATTAAGTACCAGTTCTAACGGAGGTATATCCAATCACTTGCTTTCAAAGACATACAATTATTAATGTCAATATTTGTAAAACCATTCATAAGAAATAAGAGCTTTAACAGACAAAGCAACCCTTGGCACAACGGAATACTTGCAAGTTTGGGTTGTGGTGGCCGGGTGGTAGCGTCCCTACCTGGTGATTACCAGGCTGGGGTTCGAGCCCTGTTCAAAATCGATTGTTCCTTTGGTCGCTGCAACCTCACCATCCTTACGAGCTAAGGATGGGGGTTTTCGGAGGATCTTATAGGTGTATTTGCTGAATCATCAGCAGCCATTGCCTGGCCATTCTTGGTCCTAGCTTGCGAGGAGAGGGAGCTTGGGCGCTAATCATATGTATATATGGTCAGTCTCTAGGGTATTGTCGTGCTTGATAGGGCAATGTCACTATTCCCATGCCTCTGCCATTCATGAGCGACCTTTAAACCTTTAAACAGTCGGTATCTGTCTTGGCAAACTCTGAAATCCACCACAGCCGACTCCACTGTTTCCTTGCTGGAGACCTTGGGTTAAAAGGCCGCTTATGAATGGCAGAGGCAAGGGACGGTGACATTGCCCTATCAAGCAGGACAATGCACCAGAGACTAACGACATATATCAGGGGTTCCTAAGAAACAGCATTATTTACATTACGAAACTCTAATCCGACTGTCTACGAACACAAGGTAAGAACGTTTAGCCTTCACTGTTAGAAAAAAAAAAAAAAAAAAAAAAACTTTAATCTGAAATTCTTCGTAAAAATATACTGTTCTCAGTCGTATTTCAGTAAAATACAGGCGACCGTAATTTCACCTTAATTTGTTATTATCTTTTACGGGTTGATGACCGTAACATCACTCCTTAATTTCAATATATCCGTTTTTAAAACGGTAAATGTCTGGGAAATTTTTTGCTAGGATTTTTTACCGTTTTTTACGGCAAATTCTCAAGTGTTATATATGATTGTATGCGAGTTTTAGATCACTCTTTGAAATAAGAATACAAATGACTCTCTGAAATTCTATGTATTTATCGTGCAAGTCAATTCTAGATATGACAATGTATTTATTTGCAATCGTCGCTTAGTGTGGCATCCATGTAGAGCATGTACCAACCGTGTGTCACACGATCATACATAGTTAATTTTGTGTATATATTATGCTTGTATCTTCGCTCTTCCCTCGCTCTTAAAAGAACCAGAATAAACATGTCTATTTTTCTCATCTGTAACGGTGTCTGTTTTTGAACATGAAATTTCTTGTTGCTTTGAGCTTTTGTATATAAAGGAGGAGAGTGTTCTATAATAAACTCAATCAGTTGCTTTCATACTGTCTTTGAGTCACAACCTTCTCTCGGCCCGTCACAAGCATTTGGATTTCAAAATTGTTGATCACGAGTTAACGTTTAAACATACACAGTTAAAAACCCGTAATTTCAATCTAAAATTCCTCGTAAAAATATACTGTTCGCAGCTGCATTTCAGTAAAATACAGGCGACCGTAATTTTTACACAACTTTGTTATTATTATTAACGGGTTGGTGACCGTAATATCACTCCTTTACGTCAATATATCCGTTTTTTTTTTTTTTTTTTTTTTTAAACGGCAAATTTCTAGCAACATTTATTCCAGGATTTTTACAATATTTTACGGCAAATTTTTAAGTGTACATCAAAAAAAAAAAATAAATAAAAAATTTTATATCACTTAAAGGACCGTCATAAATCATAAAACAAATTTATTTTCGAATGCAGACCCCTACTTCCATAAATCATAATTTCGAGATGAACTGCTCGCCATTGACTGCCATTGCCATAATAAAACTCTCTCTCTCTCTCTCTCTCTCTCTCTCTCTCTCTCTCTCTCTCTCGGTGTCACATTTCTAAAGTGATTGATCGGTTGTGGAGCGTAAATATGGACAGTTTATTCGAGTGACCAAAGAGGGCATTCATAAATCGATTAAATTCGTATCAATATACTCAAAAACTATATTTTATCTTTTTTATGCTTTATCAGTTTTTATGATATGTTTATATATAGTTGTTCAAAAAACTTTACTGATCAAAGGCAAAACACAAAACCTCTCAGAGAATCAATGTTTTTATACCATGAACTAGTTACCTCCACCAACGGAGTTGGAAGGAGGTTATGTTTTCGCCCCTGTTTGTGTTTGTGTGCGTGTTTGTTTGTGAACAGTTTCCTGGCCACAATTTTAATCGTTGAGTAATGAAACTTGCTTGGATTAACTGTTATGCAAAAAGCTGAAAATGGTTGAATATTGGAAGGTCAAGGTCAAAGGTCAAGTTCAAATTTCAAGGTCACGGTCAAGCAAAATGTCCAATTCACGTAATCAGCCATAAGTTTGCACATCGTTGTCAAAGAGACTTCAGACTTGGTTCATATTTGCGTGTAAGAAAATCCACGCCATTTAATACATATTAAGATCAAATGTCAAGGTTAAGGTCGAGCCAAAGGTCGAAAAATAAGCTGCCGTTTTCCTCTGTCTTTTCTCAAAACTGTTAAAAGTGACAAAATCCACATGTTATAAATAAAAGAATGGAAGATATTTACAACTATTGATATTAAATTACCGATATCACTGACCATAAACATTCACAAGACCCTTAAGAGTCAACAAAAGGCCTTACTTAAATTATATTTATTCAATTGGTCCATATTTTAGAAGTTTTATTCCAGTTGTGACCAAGTTATGGGAGGATCTTCCTAATCGGGTAGTTGAATCAGTAGAACTTCAAAAGTTCAAACTTCCAGCAAATGTTTTATGCTGAACAAGCTGACATGAGTCTTTTTATAGTTTATATATGAAATATCTGTTTTGATGTTGTTACTTATTTTAGAATAATTTATTGTTAATTTTTTTCTCATCGTTTATTTATTTCCTTATTTCCTTTCCTCACAGGGTTATTTTTCCCTGCTGGAGCCCTTGGGCTTATAGCATCTTGCTTTTCCAACTAGGGTTGTAGCTTAGCTAATAATAATAATAATATTGATAATAATAATAATAATAATAATAATATGTTCCAGTTCAGCATTTAAGACTTTTGCTTTCATTCATAAGTAGGACCGGAAGTGAATTACTGTTTCTTGGACGGGAAAAAAGAACTTATTGAGACTGGAGAAGTCTGTGACATATTTTCCCTGTTCATCTCGTTTTAGTTTGAAGGGGTAGAGAGAGAGAGAGAGAGAGAGAGAGAGAGAGAGAGAGAGAGATCTAAAAAAATGAAAGTAAAAACATACAAACTATCAATAAAAATCATGAGCAAAAAATTAATGGGGACAAAAGATTGCCAATTGCTATACTAAATTTGTCTTTCTATATCTGTGTGAGAGAGAGAGAGAGAGAGAGAGAGAGAGAGAGAGAGAGAGAGAGATATGTTAGTACATAATGAAGAAACTTGCAATCATAGTTTTACAAAAATAACGTATGTAAACGACTCAAATATCTGGGGAGAGAGAGAGAGAGAGAGAGAGACTATAAGGACAAATCATGATATGAACCTATATTGACAGGGGTTCCGATTTAATCCGGGCCCTACAGCGTTACATATCACAGCTGCTGTCTATTGTATATTATGCCATTCATATAAATATCAATGGGCGTCCATTTGAATACAACACAGCCCGTCATTTTGGGGGTCTGTGTTCCAGTAGTCATGTCGATTCGGGGTTGGCGAGGGGGGACTTCTATAAAACTCACACTTAAGCTGGAATTTATTGCCCCGTATACAGCTTTCTGTTATACATGCCGTGGATGTATTTAGAACTTATAGATTGATTTAGGGAATGGTTCGCTAAAGTTTGAAATTTTACCATCATACATTCAATTGGTTTTTTTCTTATTTATTTAAGATTTTGATTAATAAAAACACAAAAATCGATTGATAGTTATCGTTCGAATCTCGAAAGCATTTAGTTTGGAAATGGTTTGTCATCAAAGGTAAAACTAAAAGTTGCCGACTTCAGTATACAGTATATATATATATATATATATATTATGTATATTTGTATATCTATATATATATATATATATATATGTTATATATATATTATATATATATATTATATATATAATATATAACATATATATATATATATATATTTATATATAAATATATATATATATATATATATATATAGATGTACAAATATATATAAATATATATATATATGTATATATATATATATATATATACATGATTATCATACATGTATATGCACATGTATTCACCTGTTGAGTCTTTATATCCACATCTAAAGATTTCTACCTCTGTTCTCCAGCACAAACAAGGTTTATGTTAATCTTTACCCCAAGTAGAACTAACATAGACACCGCTGCTCTGTTACTGGGCGTCTGAAGTTTATCACCTTTGGCTCAGAGGAAACGAAGCAGCGGGACTGATTAGATCACGACACGAAATTCTAAAGAAAGCGAATCTCCAGAGGCTGCACAGAAGCTGGGGAATTCCCCTACGGAGAGATGTCCCTCTTAGATTCATTATTCACGCTCAAGTTTAATACTTTTAGTCTATCTTTATAATCACCAATTTCGTCTGCCGAATGCTTTTCACTTATGTATTAGTTGAAAGTTTTCTAAGATATTTTTTTGTTTTGCATCGTGGGTGTTTTTGAATGTGATGAATGTCTTTTGTTCTGTTTAATTTCGAAGATTTGTTATTATTTTAGTTCCTGGGGTAAGTTATTAACTTCGCTTTATCATTGACTAAGAATGCTAGCTTACATACACACACACGCATATATATATATATATATATAAAAATTATACGTGTATATATATATATATATGTTTATATGCATATATATATATATATAGGCTATATATTTATATATGTGTGTATATATATATATATATATATGTATATGTTTATATGCATATATATATATATATATAAAATTATATGTGTATATATATATATGTTTATATGCATATATATATATATATATATGTATATGTATATATATATTTATGTGTGTGTATATATATATACATATATATATATATATATATGTATGTATATATATACATATATATATATATATATATATATAAATGTAAATGTGTGAGTATGTGTACACATCTTTATCCTAACTTTTTCTACTAGAAGACTTTATCACTAAATCCATGACACTTCAATTTTGAATACAAACAAAGTAACACTTGTATTTGTGCCTGTTACTGCCCTGATGAATAACCGGGAAAAAAAATACTTAAGACTGAATTTGTTGTTACTGAAAATATTTAACCTTTATCTCAATTGAACTACTTTAAACCCTTATGTGATTTTACTTCAATAATGAATGTAAGAAAAATACAACAGAACTATAATAAGTTACATCGCCACCTTCAATTGTATCTAACATCGGGTTTTTTCTCAGAGATTTTGCTCTTATAGCAAAACAACACAATTTACCAATGGATGAGTCGCGATGCCAAAAAGTTCTTAATCAATCAGTCAATCAATCAATTTACCAATAGATAAGTCGGCGTCAATGACCTTAGATGATGGGATGCCAGAGAATTCTCAATCAGTGAATCAATCAATTTACCAATACATAAGTCGGCGTCAATGACCTTAGACGTCAGGATACCACAAAACTCTCTTATCAATCAATCAATCAATTTACCAATAGATAAGTCGGCGTCAATGACCTTAGATGATGGGATGCCAGAGAATTCTCAATCAGTGAATCAATCAATTTACCAATACATAAGTCGGCGTCAATGACCTTAGACGTCAGGATACCACAAAACTCTCTTATCAATCAATCAATCAATTTACCAATAGATAAGTCGGCGTCAATGACCGTTAATGTCGGGATGCCAGAAAACTCTCTATCAATCAATCAATCAATTTACCAATACATAAGTCGGCGTCAATGACCTTAGACGTCAGGATACCACAAAACTCTCTTATCAATCAATCAATCAATTTACCAATAGATAAGTCGGCGTCAATGACCGTTAATGTCGGGATGCCAGAAAACTCTCTATCAATCAATCAATCAATTTACCAATAGATAAGTCGGCGTCAATGACCTTAGATGATGGGATGCCATAAAACTCTTTATCAATCAATCAATCAATTTACCAATAGATAAGTCGGCGTCAGTGACCTTTGATGTCGGGATGCCAGGAAACTGTCTATCAGTCCATCAATCAATTTACCAATAGATAAGTCGGCGTCAGTGACCTTTGATGTCGGGATGCCAGGAAACTCTCTATCAGTCCATCAATCAATTTAGCAATAGATAAGTCGGCGTCAGTGACCTTTGATGTCGGGATGCCAGGAAACTGTCTATCAGTCCATCAATCAATTTTCCAATAGATAAGTCGTCGTCAGTGACCTTTGATGTCGGGATGCCAGGAAACTGTCTATCAGTCCATCAATCAATTTACCAATAGATAAGTCGGCGTCAGTGACCTTTGATGTCGGGATGCCAGGAAACTCTCTATCAGTCCATCAATCAATTTTCCAATAGATAAGTCGTCGTCAGTGACCTTTGATGTCGGGATGCCAGAAAACTCTCTTATCAATCCATCAATCAATTTACCAATAGATAAGTCGGCGTCAATGACCTTAGACGTCAGGATACCAGAAAACTCTCTTATCAATCCATCAATCAATTTACCATTAGATAAGTCGGCGTCAATGACCTTAGACGTCGGGATGCCAGAAAACTCTCTTATCAATCCATCAATCAATTTACCAATAGATAAGTCGTCGTCAATGACCTTTGACGTCGGGATGCCAGAAAACTCTCTATCAATCAATCAATCAATTTACCAATAGATAAGTCGACGTCAATGACCTTAGATGTCGGGATGCCAGAAAACTCTCTATCAATCAATCAATTTTCCAATAGATAAGTCGTCGTCAGTGACCTTTGATGTCAGGATGCCAGAAAACTCTCTATCAATCAATCAATCAATTTTCCAATAGATAAGTCGTCGTCAGTGACCTTTGATGTCGTCAATGACCTTTGATGTCGGGATGCTAGAAAACTCTCTATCAGTCCATCAATCAATTTTCCAATAGATAAGTCGTCGTCAGTGACCTTTGATGTCGGGATGCCAGAAAACTCTCTATCAGTCCATCAATCAATTTTCCAATAGATAAGTCGTCGTCAGTGACCTTTGATGTCGTCAATGACCTTTGATGTCGGGATGCCAGAAAACTCTCTATCAGTCCATCAATCAATTTTCCAATAGATAAGTCGTCGTCAGTGACCTTTGATGTCGGGATGCCAGAAAACTCTCTATCAGTCCATCAATCAATTTTCCAATAGATAAGTCGTCGTCAGTGACCTTTGATGTCCGGTTGCCAGAAAACTCTCTATGAATCCATCAATCAATTTACCAATAGATAAGTAGGCGTCAGTGACCTTAGATGATGGGATGCCAGAGAATTCTCAATCAGTGAATCAATTAATTTACCAATAAATAAGTCGGCGTCAATGACCTTAGATGTCGGGATGCCAGAAAACTCTCTATCAGTCCATCAATCAATTTTCCAATAGATAAGTCGTCGTCAGTGACCTTTGATGTCAGGATGCCAGAAAACTCTCTATCAATCAATCAATCAATTTTCCAATAGATAAGTCGTCGTCAGTGACCTTTGATGTCGTCAATGACCTTTGATGTCGGGATGCCAGAAAACTCTCTATCAGTCCATCAATCAATTTTCCAATAGATAAGTCGTCGTCAGTGACCTTTGATGTCCGGTTGCCAGAAAACTCTCTATGAATCCATCAATCAATTTACCAATAGATAAGTAGGCGTCAGTGACCTTAGATGATGGGATGCCAGAGAATTCTCAATCAGTGAATCAATTAATTTACCAATAAATAAGTCGGCGTCAATGACCTTAGATGTCGGGATGCCAGAAAACTCTCTATCAATCAATCAATCAATTTACCAATAGATAAGTCGGCGTCAGTGACCTTTGATGTCGGGATGCCAGAAAACTCTCTATCAGTCCATCAATCAATTTTCCAATAGATAAGTCGTCGTCAGTCACCTTTGATGTCGGGATGCCAGAAAACTCTCTATCAATCAATCAATCAATTTACCAATAGATAAGTCGGCGTCAGTGACCTTAGATGTCGGGATGCCAGAAAACTCTCTATCAGTCCATCAATCAATTTTCCAATAGATAAGTCGTCGTCAGTGACCTTTGATGTCGGGATGCCAGAAAACTCTCTATGAATCCATCAATCAATTTACCAATAGATAAGTAGGCGTCAGTGACCTTAGATGATGGGATGCCAGAGAATTCTCAATCAGTGAATCAATTAATTTACCAATAAATAAGTCGGCGTCAATGACCTTAGATGTCGGGATGCCAAAAACTCTCTATCAGTCCATCAATCAATTTTCCAATAGATAAGTCGTCGTCAGTGACCTTTGATGTCGGGATGCCAGAAAACTCTCTATCAATCAATCAATCAATTTACCAATAGATAAGTCGGCGTCAGTGACCTTAGATGTCGGGATGCCAGAAAACTCTCTATCAGTCCATCAATCAATTTTCCAATAGATAAGTCGTCGTCAGTGACCTTTGATGTCGGGATGCCAGAAAACTCTCTATGAATCCATCAATCAATTTACCAATAGATAAGTAGGCGTCAGTGACCTTAGATGATGGGATGCCAGAGAATTCTCAATCAGTGAATCAATTAATTTACCAATAAATAAGTCGGCGTCAATGACCTTAGATGTCGGGATGCCAGAAAACTCTCTATCAATCAATCAATCAATTTACCAATAGATAAGTCGGCGTCAGTGACCTTTGATGTCGGGATGCCAGAAAACTCTCTATCAGTCCATCAATCAATTTTCCAATAGATAAGTCGTCGTCAATGACCTTTGATGTCGGGATGCCAAAAACTCTCTATCAGTCCATCAATCAATTTACCAATAGATAAGTCGGCGTCAATGACCTTAGATGATGGGATGCCAGAGAATTCTCAATCAGTGAATCAATTAATTTACCAATAAATAAGTCGGCGTCAATGACCTTAGATGTCGGGATGCCAGAAAACTCTCTATCAATCAATCAATCAATTTACCAATAGATAAGTCGGCGTCAGTGACCTTTGATGTCGGGATGCCAGAAAACTCTCTATCAGTCCATCAATCAATTTTCCAATAGATAAGTCGGCGTCAGTGACCTTTGATGTCGGGATGCCAGAAAACTCTCTATCAATCAATCAATAAACAATATGAGAAATAATGAACAGTTAAAATAAGATATTTTGAAAACAGTAACAACATCTGAACAGATAAGTTGTGCTATTTCTAAGTCCCGATTGCAGTCATGGTTTTAATTTGTGAATTTGCCTAAACTATTTAGCTTAAGTGATATAAATGCTAATTTTTACACTACCTCGAGGTGAAGACAAATACAGCGATCTATGAATAACCATTATAAATAAGATAAACACACACAAATAGTAAAAACAGATAATTAATTTCATTCAATCAAGAAACTACTATACTTTTATTGACAAGTGTTCCTAATTTATTTGGGCCAATTTTGTAAGCGTGAAATTTGATTTGTTACACTGGTGAATTAACTCCCTTTTAATAATAATTATAATGTTATTAACATAATTTGTATTTAAACGATAGGCGTTATGGGGAATGTAAATATTGATATACATTGTTACCCAATTGGTTACCTCAATTTCATTTGTTTCTTCTTGGCGATATGTTCTGAAGTAGCAAAGTCTTCACCAAGGACTTCACGATCCATTCCATGCGTTATCTTGTTTCATCATATTTGGTCAGAAACACTTTCAGGCATATGACATTTGTTGAGTGATTATGATGAATAAAATCTATTTATTTCAAGTGCAATAAGGTTTTGACATCTGCGAGAAGTTTTACTTCTTCTTCTTCTTCTTCTTCTTCTTCTTCTTCTTCTTCTTCTTCTTCTTCTTCTTCTTAGAGTGTCACTAAAATAAAGACAATGCATTAGGAAATTCCTATTTTGAGCTTTGAAAAAAAAGAAAAAAGAAATTAGAAGAAAAAAAATTGCTGTTTCTTGAAATGCGATCCATTGATATATACTTTTGATTAAAATAAAGATGACGGTTGGGAGATACAGCTTTGACTGGCCAGCCAACTCGGTATGATATATTTCAATGTTTGCTGTCTTGCTAACGGGCCCAAGCTGTTAGCACCACAGTAACCTCAGTGGTTATTGACTTAGTGATGGAGTAAATTAAAGTAATAGTTAGAAGTTCTTGTTGAAGTGTTTGTTACCGAGTTGCCTTAATATTTTGGTTTATTTTTTATAGTGTTCTTATTTACGGAGAGTGTAACAAGATCGGCGAATTACGGCTAACTTGAAGGTAATGTATGATTTTAGTAATTTTAGAACTAGGCTAAACCTTTTTCCTTTTTTTCCATACCTGGTAGGATGGATAAAGAGCCCTTTTTTAGTGTTACACCAACTAGGATTAGTTGTTACTTAATTCAGACAAGATGATGCATGGAAGTAAAGAAGATGTCTTGGAATAATCAATATATGGACACACTTTCTTGAGATAATTTCTATCATGTGGAGTGTTCTTGAAAGAGACTAACCCTCTCCCCCAATACCTCCAACAACCAACTCCATTGAAACAAGGATACGGTGTTCTAGGTTAGGTTATGGGGAAAAAATTTAGGAAAAAAATTGTCTTTGTGAGAGTAACATCTCTTTTACATAAGCTAGATGTTTACCTATGTACATACTTGTGAACATTGAGGGGTAAAATTACAGAACAGTGCAATAAATGGTTTGTAGAAAGTACGACTGTTTATCAATGTATTTTAAGGTGTTTTGAACGTTTTGAACATATGTTTCTACCCTTACCTATCATTATTAACATAGACAAAATAAGAGCTATAATTATATTGCATATACCAAAATTTAAAACTAATAACAAACAGGTTAAGTACATAAAACTTTTAGCCCATTAGTCTATTCGAAAAAGCAACTTACAACAGAAGTACCACCAATTAGTGTTTTTTTTTTTTTTTTTTTTTTTTTTTAATTAGTGTGTGGAAGGCTACTCTCGTGGTCTGTGCCGACAAGAGCACAACTAGAATTTTTTTATTAAAAATTGGTAACTTCGTTAATAGAGGTTTCCGCCAGTAGTGTTTCAGATTCAAAATAGTGTATTTGCAAAGATCAATTCAATTATGTGAGTTCCAAGGATCTAACGAATATTGCACTATTCTATAATGAAACCCATTGAGGTATATGTATATAGTATTCCCATGCTTGTGAGTACGACTGTTTAGGTATTCGTATTCAAACGGTGTTCTGCTCTGTCAAGGTTCTTAGTGCAGATTTTCCCGTAAATGCTCTTTTTTTCGTATAAAAGATAGCATTTACTCCACTTGATTTTCCAGTATTGAGAGAACCCAACATTAGTTGTTAGATATGCATAAGTATCCAGTAATTCTTTCAAAGAAAATAAGAGGTATTTCTGGTTTATTTTTAGATGTATTGAATGATTTTGATGTCAACAACTACTGGAAACTTATTTTTCAAGATATATTGTTATCGGTAGCATGAAAATCCATATTTCACAAGGGAAACAAATACTGTGATATAAACTAACCTAACCTAAGATAGTTTGTTCTTAGCTACTAAAGGAGAAGGCTACAGCCCACCTACCAAACCCCCCCCCCCCCCCACCATACTGTATATTACTAGTTTTCAAGTGTAGGCTATGGGGTTCATAAGTGTTTGTTCCAACACAAATACAAACCCATTCGCTCTTTACAGGGGACATTATTTCCCCGAACACTGAAAACTAGCCAAAAGACTTTTTAACAAGATATAACTACCTACCGCTAGTTAGCAGGGGAGTAGCGGTGGAAGACTAGTTGCCCTGCTCACACACTCACTGGTTGAATTATACTTCTTTTTACTTTAGGTCGGTATAGGTCAAACGTTTCTGCCCATCTCTCCCGTTAAACTTTGATGATAAACTGGCAAATTCTTTTGAACCCCTTTTTCTTTTAAGAGTGAAAGTGCTGTGTTGTGGAGATTCAAGCCATGTAGGTTAGTCCTAGTGTGGAAGGGCGCTGTTGCGGATTCTACATGTCCGCCGTAGAGACGGACCCACACAACCTTGGTCCTTACTGCAGCGGCCATTCGTGCTCCCAAGAATCTCCATGTAATTTGTGTAGTGAGTGGCCATCCTCCCAGTAGCAGAGATTTGCTAGGCGACAAAAGAAGTCTAAACTGGATCCTAATCCATAGGGATCATGCTCGAAAAGGAAGAAGCCAAGATTTCCTTCTTCGTCAGCTCGATCTTTCCATTCTGACTGCTTGACCAGTTTCCTTTGAGGACTGTACGAGTAAGAGTGGTGGCCCTTTGAACCCTGGACAACCTTACGGAGAAGGTTCTGTCGCTTCCCCTAGTGAAGTGGAGCCCCCCTTGATTGTAAGAGAGTCTCTTACGTCTGATGCATTGAGGCAGTTGTGGCCTTCCTTGGGGATTCTGGGTTCCATCTCTAAGGATCACCTTGTTGAGGCTGTGCTGGTAGGGACAAGCGGAAGCACACATGTGCCCCCCCCAAGAGGAACACTTACTGTATGTCTCCCCCTGAGAGATTCCAAAGGCCGTAGACCTAAGGAAACTCCCGTGTCCCGTGTCCTTGTTAGCAGTATTCTCAACACCTCTTGTTCAAGCTACTTTGGTAGCAAGGCAAGAAAAGTTGTTGACAAGTACCCCTCGGGGTTTCCCGTCAGAGAATCCCTTTTTAGTGAGCCCATTAAATGGTTGATTTCGATGCCTGCCCACAGCCTGAGTCTTATCAGTAGACTGAGGGTATGCAAAGTTTGCTTCCATTGTCATCTGATGTTTGCCTGTCATGCCCACGAGTTCGACGCCCTTCTCCTGATTGGTCACCACTGAGAGATTTTTGTCAAAGTGACACGACGAAAAGGTTCGGCGGCTATTTACAACTCCCACCCCTAGCCGTTGTGTTCGTAGGACACAGCAGAACGGTTTCCGTCCTGCTAGGCGTACTTCTCTGGGAATACCACCAAAGGTTTTTACTGACAAAGTAAAACCTTTTCTGCATTCATGGCAGCATGATCCTAATAAGTCAGTGTCTAGTTCGTCTAGCTACAAGTGAACTGTCACAAATTCTTGCCTCTTGGGAGAGTGTGCCCATCCACCTACTTTTTGCAAAGTGTTGGGAGAACTCCTCTGCTTGATGAGAACTTTAACTTATCCGTCATCTCCTCGCTGGACTAGAGTAGCGAGTTTGCTAAACTATTCTTGCCCTCTCGCAAAACTTGGTTTCAACGACTTCTCAGGTGCACTGTGCTCAATCAACGAAGTCACACAACACTTTACCTGAATACTCTCAGATAAATAGCAGTCAGTCACACTCCCTGCTTTCATTGTTCACCTCAGGAGTGTTCATCTTGCCAGCGATCTCCTCACCAGTGCTCTCCTGTGCAACGATCGCCTTATCAACGATTGTCTCAGCAACATTCTGAATCCCAGCGCTCGCTGCTTCTGTGTTTCCCTCATCAATGTTCGTCTCACCTGAAATTTTCGCCTGAGCAAGAACGTTCTCCCTGCCAACAACACTTGCCTCGTCAACGGTCTCTTAGCCATTTGACAACACAAATGGGAAAGGAACAGCAGTTAACTAGAGCGAGTGAAGCTAATGAAAAGAATGCACCAATTGAATGCAGCATTCCAGCTAGCAGTCCTATACCTCCTTTTGAGACTCATAGGCAAGGAAGCTTCTTAAGAAGATTCCTCCGGAAGCTCAACCCTTTGCAAAGGACAACTGGTTTGTGAATTTGGTAAAGTTGGTACAACAGGAATTCAAAAATGTGACTTATGAGCCTCCAACATCTTCTCCAGGCACTCCCATGATTCCTCTAGAAGTTTTGAAATCTTCCAGATCACTAAGACCTCAGGACCCACTGCGTAACAGTTCTTTGGTAAAAGAGAGGCCCATACGACTGATATATCGGCACAGCTCTCCTAAGAAGGACATCAGACTGCAACATAGGCTAGAGATCGTCCTGCTCAACTGACAGAGGAAGAGTCGACATTGTCTGTCGACCCCTCCTGCAGGACACCCCTCAGTCATAAGGACGACCAGAGGTTCGAGATCTCCAAGGGAGACCTCATTTACTGACTCCTATCACTTGTCACTGATAGAATCTAAATGGACACTAGTTTCTCCCCAATAGCTCCAGAAGTCCTGCAGCTGAAGGAAGCACAACTTAAAGGAAAGCTCCGTCACTTCTTGAGGCTTTTGTCAACCAACCAAGGGAAAGGAAGGCTCTCAAGACCAATCCAAATTATTAGCGCCCGAGAGAAGAGACGTCAGCTTCTTCGACCGATTGTTCCGTCTCCAAATTTACAGCTACAAGACCAGAAAGGTGCAGCCTTCCCCCTATATCTCGTCCCTTGGCTAGCCATTCCGTTGACGACCCCAACCTGCCCTGAGCTCCTATGGATGTGAGTTTGAATGTGGAAGACTTTTGTGGTGATGGATCGGAACAATCAGAAGTTATGTTACCAACTCCTACCATTCCTAAGGTCTCCCACTTGGAGCAGAAAGGCGTGAACCAGGTCTTTCTCCAGTTTCTTGCCTATACCAAGAAGATCAACTCTTTGGGAACCAGATCAAGTTCCATTCGAGGAAAAAGTCACCGTTCATAACCTTCTCTATGACACTCCTTTGACCCACCAATGCTAAGTTAACTTTGCCTTAGTCTAAAGGGATATAAGAGTTTAAAGAAGGGAGCATATGTCCTGGTAGCAGGCATTTTGTAGTCCCTACGATCGGTTAACTCATCTCGTTGACTTTCCCATCTTTATGTGAGACAGGAAATACTACAAAATATGAGAGGAAGGGCCATCACTGTTATCTCTGGATCTGGCAATTCTCGCTCAAACCCAGAACATGCTATCAGACAACCTTGCAATTCTACCAGTGATGTTCTCAGCTGCTGACTCTGCAAACATTGAGTGGGTTGCAAGGTGCTTTTTGCAGGCAGTTTCTCTGTTGTAGTTTTGGTTGGGGATGGTGGGATACCTCTTCAAGAACGAAGACTTTTCTTCCGACCAGAAGTAGGCTATGTCTGCATTCCTCCTTTCAGGCGCCAGGATGGTGGAATTCCTCACTCACAACATCCTCAACCAATGGGTCAGCTGCATTTTGAGAAGATGGGACTCTATCCTTTCAAAATTCAGGAAACAGGTACCTTGGAGAGAAGCAATGAAGCTTCGCAACTCCTCGATGGACGGTTCCTCCCACTTTAATGTGAGCTGTGACTCTCCTCCTTAGGGTAATGAAGTCTCGTCAGTACTCTAGGGCACCACAGCCGGAGAAGTCATCACCAGTGCCATGAGATGGATAGAAGAACAACTCTTAACCCCCTGGCAACCTGCATCTAGGAAGCAAGGACTCAAAGCAGCCTTTGTGCTCCTTAGTCTCTCTCTCTCGAGAGGGGAGGCAGAGGTAGCAGATGAGGTCACCTTTGCTAAAGCAAGTCACGAAGATGGAGTTTTCATGGGGCCGAACCTTGGTTGGTTTCTGTCCTCTGAGCATGATACTTCGTCCCATTCATGCTTTCTCTTCCTTCTCTAACTCGCAATCCAGCAACGATGAGCTCCTATGCAATGGGACCAGCAAAGGAGCAGGCCCTTTGGGCTAAGGTTCAGACCATGCTAGAGAAGGACAATCTCCAGGAGATATAGCACAGGTCTCCAGACTTCTACAGTTGACTTTTTCTTGTCAAGAAGACGTCTGGGGGCTGGAGACATGTCATAGACCTCTCAGCTCTGAATGAGTTTGTTCAGCAAGCTTCGTTCAGAATGAAAACGGCTAAAATGGTCAGGTAAGGTGTCAGACCATCGGAATTTATGATAACACTAGACCTCAAAGTTGCATTCGTCCAGATCCCAGTCCATCAGTCATCAGTATCTAAGGTTCATCTTCAACAACAGGGTATACCAGTTCAAAGTGCTGTTCTTTGGCCTGCCCATAGCACCTCGTTTTGCCACGATATGGGGATTGTGGTAAATTTCAAGAAGTCCTCTCTGCTCCTTATGTAGACCTGGTATATCTCAGAATGAATATTGACACAAAGCTAGGCAAAGACTTTACATCCTTAGAATGCAGAGACTGAAACAGCCCGTTTCTAATACAATATAAGCTACCAGCTCGTCAGTGGCAAAAGCTACTGGGTCACCTATCCTCGTTAGAGAAGCTGGTGCTCAACAGCCGTCTTCGTATTCGTTCTCTCCAGTGGCAACTGAAGACCTTTTAGTCTCGCCACAGAGAACCTCCAAACTTCCGGGTTCCGATAGGGTTAGAGAAGAAGAGAGACCCCAAGTTGTTGAGTGTGAGACCACCAACCTCCTCAGGGAAGTAGACCTGCTCTCTTCTCCCCCAGAATTGATGCACTTTACAGATGCGTCAAAAAAAGGATGGGGTGCTCTCATGTTGCACCATACGGCCTCTGAACTATGATCCGAGTCCGAGCGACAGTGCCACATAAACCCCCTGGAAATGAGGGCAGCTTGTCTAACCCTCAAGCAATTCCACCAGCCCCTCTGGTCCTGATGAGTGACAATTCCACAGTAGTGGCATACGTTAAGGCAGACATAGACAGACTGATCATATTAAAGAAGCATTTGTTTATATCCTTATCAGAAACATAATGAAACACTGAGAAAAAAAAAGTTTATTAACAGTAAACTTTGTGAAAAGTCTTCCCGCCACGAATCCAAAGAACGAGATTAAACTCTTATTATTATTATTATTATTATTATTATTATTATTATTATTATTATTATTATTATTATTATTATTATTATTATTATTATTATCTCAGCCACAACCCTAGTTGGAAAAAGCATGATACTACAAGCTTAAGGGCTCCAACATGGAAAAATATCCCAGGAAAGGAAATAAGGAAATAAATATATCATATAAAGTACGTCTGCCTGCAATTTTAAAAGTGACGTAACTCAATCAGTGAGCAATCATCACATAGTAAACCTCTGTACTATATTTATAACAGATAAACAATCAAGATAGACGAGTACATTACATGAAGTTCTTGAATGGTCCATGGTGGTTACATTGAACTTTCTTAGGATATTTATTTACAAGATTGAAAGCGACATTGCTGGAGCACTATGCAATACTGTTCCAGGAAACTTTGATATATATTGCCCTAGTGACTGGCATCAAAATGAATGTATGGACTCCAAAATAAACTTAATAAAAGAAAGAAAGCTTAATAAATAAACCCTAAGGCCCAAATGTGGATTATTGCAGCTTCGAAGGGAGAAGAACACAGTTATATTAGATTTATCATACTAATATATGGTTATTCATTTTCCATTTAACATTTTATCAAAGAGGAAAAGTACGGTACTGTATTTAAATTAACAAAATGGATATAGACATAAATGCAGAATTATGGTCCACAATAAAAATTTTCTCATTGTTTTACAGACCCAGCAGTCTGAAGTGTATGAGTTTCGCTAAGACTGAAGGGGTTCCAGGAAGCAGTTTTGCATCTACGATTCCAAACCGTCGTAGTTGGTGAGTACAAGAAGTAGGAATTGAAGTAGGAATTGTATTTTTGAAAATACTTTTACTAGACTATGGATGATTTTTATTTTATTCATTATTAGTAATCTTGTAGTATCACCATAATTTTTTATATGATATATTATTGTTAGGCTTTTATTATCATTAAACTCCCCAGTTTGAGAGCCCTGTTGCCCGTCATACGGCTTCAACAAGGAAACTATACTTCGTGTTGAAGTCAAGTGACTACGTCAAGGCATTATGTCTATTTAAGAGTGTCATAACATGAATATAATTCCAATAAAATCCTTTATATTCATACTCGTCAGAATTGTAAAAGGGGTCTGTTTTGGTATGCGATCTCATTTATGGCGTGATCTTAGAAATTATTCCTTTGCATCGGTATGCGATCTCAATATTTTCAACGTGCGCTCGCTTCGCTCGCGAAAAAATAAAAACATGAAGACTACTGGCAGGAGGTAATGTTGAGATGCTCACTCTAATATCCATGATTGATTTTTGATTATTAATTCTTAACATCATGATGCCAGATAATGAACTATCATTCACTCATTTTATTTTATGATAATTGATTCCACAGGTACTTCTATATGATAGGCAAGTTGAAAGATTAAATGATGCTGGTGAATATTGGTCTTGACTATTTTCTTTAATAAACAAGATAATTATCTGGATATTGACCAGTTCATGTTGGTGTAGCTGTTTGCTAAGAATTGAGCAGGTTAGTTTAGGGCCAGGTATAGGTGCTAGAGATTTACTAACTAGAACTATAGTTTTGTTGATTAATAATTACCTCCGCCAACGAAGTTGGAAGAAGGATATGTTTTCGCCCCTGTTTGTGTGTTTGTGTGTGTGTTTGTTTTTGAACAGCTTCCTGACCACAATTTTAATCATTAAGTGAAAAACTTGCTGGGCTTAACTGTTATGTTAAAAGCTGAAAATGATGAAATTTTGGAAGGTCAAAGTCAAAGGTCACAGTCAAGCAAAATGTCCAATTCACGTAATCAGCCATAAGTTTGAACATTATTGTCACAAACTTCAAACTTGGTTCATATTTGAGTGTATGAAAATCCACGCCAATTAATACGTGTTAAGATCAGGTCGAGCAAAAGGTCGAGAAATAAGCTGCCGCGGCGGAGGTCTGCGCTGTCCTGAGTGCCCCTCTAGTTTATTTTGTGTTAGTTAAAAAAGTTTATATTTTCATTAGGTGTATTGGAAAAAGGAACGTACTTAAGAAAACGTTTATTGAAGAGATAGGTAAGGCTTCAAAGTTAATGTTTTCGTAGTGAAAATTGCCGTATCTTAGGATAACTTTAGTCTTATACTTTGACAAATCTCTCTCTCTCTCTCTCTCTCTCTCTCTCTCTCTCTCTCTCAACTGACAAATGATCTTTCTCTCTCTAAACTGGCAAATGTTCTTACGTCTCTCTCTCTCTCTCTCTCTCTCTCTCTCTCTCTCTCAACTGACAAATGATCTTTCTCTCTCTCTAAACTGGCAAATGTTCTTACGTCTCTCTCTCTCTCTCTCTCTCTCTCTCTCTCTCTCTCTCTCAACTGACAAATGATCTTTCTCTCTCTCTAAACTGGCAAATGATCTTTCTCTCTCTCTAAATTGGCAAATGTTCTTACGTCTCTCTCTCTCTCTCTCTCTCTCTCTCTCTCTCTCTCTCTGTAAACTGACAAATGATCTTTCTCTCTCTCTAAACTGGCAAATGTTCTTGCGTCTCTCTCTCTCTCTCTCTCTCTCTCTCTCTCTCTCTCTCTCTGTAAACTGACAAATGATCTTTCTCTCTCTCTAAACTGGCAAATGTGCTTGCGTCTCTCTCTCTCTCTCTCTCTCTCTCTCTCTCTCTCTCTCTCTGTAAACTGACAAATGTTGTTTCGTTTGTTCGCATAAGCATGCAAACGTTGTTATCTTCATCTTTTGCATTGATCTTCAGCTCGCAATCAGAAGTTCTCAACCGAAACGAGAATGGTCGTTGAAACATCAACTAAAACTCCAACCCCCCCAAAAAAAAGAGAGATAGAGAGAGAGAAAATAACGTGGAAACTGGGCTTCTGCCTTAAACCACCCGAGGGAAATTAGGAGGAAAATGGCGCTGCTTTTGCAACTCGTTTTGAATATTAATTTACTTTGCAACATCTGGAATAAACTTCCATGTCAGGAACTCACTGAGGCTGTTAGCCCAATGAAGAAGGACTTGATAACCATATCAGATTTTGCATCGACACCAACAGGTCAACATTGACATTATTTTCGTGTCTTGTGTATCATGGAATACGTATTTTTGGCAAATGAGTTGTCAAGTCTTTTTTTTCCATATTAAGTTTTTTTTTTTTTTTTTTTTTTTTTTTTTTTAAGGGGGGGGGGGTTGTTAGATGGTTATTTATGTTCAGTAGGTTTTTACCGATGGTTTCTGTATGTTAAGCTGTCCAGGTACTGTTATATCATTACCTCCGCCAACGAAGTTGGGAGTTGGTTATGTTTTCGCCCCTGTTTGTCTGTTTATTTGTTTGCGAACAACTTCCTGACCACAATTTTACTCATGGATAAGTGAAATTTTTAGGGATTAATTGTCATGTTGAGTCTTGGAAGTGATTCAATTTTGAAAGTCCAAGGTCAAAGGTCAAGGTCAAGGTCGAGCAAAAGATCGACTGAATGAACCTTAACCTTAACCCTAAGCGCGCACATGGTTGTCGCACAGACTTCAAATACTCCTGTGGTGTAAATTGACTCTGGGAAAGGCAAGCTTGTTTCGAGAAATAAGGTGCCATGGCGGAAATCAGCATGCTTTTAGTCTAATGAAGTCTTTGCTACGTTCCATACACCCATCAGGACTTAAGAAATGATCACTTGAGAACCTTTTGTTTTTTAATATTACTCCAGGAAAAAATACTTTTATAATTCAAATGCTTTTGAAAACTATTTGCATCAAAAGTAAACTCGAGTTAGAAATGTTTGTTTTTTGGAAAGATGTGTGTACATATATATATATATATATATATATTTATATGTATATATATACATATATATACATATATATATATATATATATATATATATATTGACACCCCGTAAAAAAAAAAAAACTTATTTCCCGTAAAATTTGTAACAGTAATTTTTCACATACTTTATTTCACTTAACTATAAACTTAGTTAAGGCCATATAGCACACTAAATTTATTTACAAAGCTTTGCATACGGACAAACATACTGTCTGGCATAGTATTTTGTTTTGCAAACGAAATGGTTTCAGTTAACGACCATTTACTTTCATGAAGTGTGAAATATATTAAGGTTATTTTACTCTTCGAGTTCCACTCGCTGTCAATAAACAAATGATCGATCTTGGTATAAACTGTAGAAAAATATTTCAAATGTGTATATTAAAGGTATTAGGTTGGCCCGGGCACCAGCCACCCGTTGAGATACTACCACTTGAGAGTTATTGGGTCCTTTGACTGGTCAGGCAGTACTACATTGAATCCATCTTTCTGCTTATGGCTCATTTTTTCTTTGCCTACTCATACACCGAATAGTTTGGCCTATTCTCTGCGCATTCTTCTCTGCCCTCGTACACCTAACAACATTAAGATCACCAAACAAATTTTCTTCCTTGAAAGGGTTAACTACTGCAATGTAATTCTTTCAGTGGCTACTTTCCTCTTGGTAAGGGTAGAAGAGACTCTTTAGCTCTGGTAAGCCACTCATCTAGGAGACGGACACTTAGAAATCCAACCATTGTTTTCTGGTCTTGGGTATTGCCATAGCCTCTGTACCATGGTCTTCCACTGTCTTGTGGTAGAGTTCTCTTGCTTGAGGGTACACTCGGGCACAATATTCTAACTATTTCTCTTTTTGTTATTCTAAACTTTTTATAGTTTATATAGGAAAGATTTATTTTAATGTTTTCATTGTTCTTAAACTTCTATTGTAGTTTATTTCCCGTTTTCTTTTCCTCACGGGGCTATTTTCTTTGTTGGAGCACTTGGGCGTATAGCATCCTGCTTTTCCAACTAGGGTTGTAGCTTAGCAAGTAGTAATAATATTAATAATTAAGACGTAAGAGACATGATGAATGGACAGCGGATCTTGTGAAATGGAAAAATCTTAGTTTTTTTACTTGTGAAGAAATTCTTACAAATACAAGAAATTTTTCGAGTTTAGTCACAGTTATTGATTAATTAAGAAGCCGTTGCTAATCATCTAGGGAAACAAAAAGTGTAAGAATGAGTCTGTTACCATATAACTAAACAGAACGATGTGATCTGCAAATTTTAAGTTGCTATGGTATTCACCATTAGTTCCTATTTTTTCCCAATGTAATTTGGAAAAAAAAGGAAAAAATTCTAGGCATTCTGTGAATGATTTAGGAAAGATAGAGTATCTCTTTCTAACTAATTTTTCAATCGATATATATATATATATATATATATATATATATATATATATATATATATATATATATATATATATATATATATATATATATAGATATATATTGTATATATATAAATAAATATATATATATATATATATATATATATATATATATATATATATATATATATATATATATATATATATATTTATAGACGTGTTTTTTCATATTCAAATAAGCCATATATTATAAACCTCCTAATATCTGGATTCTCTCTACCTTGGGACCAGAGAACCAAAGGGGGAATCAACTCAAAGATAATAGCTTGTGTCCGGTCGGGGAATAGAACCGGGACCCAAGAAACTGTGTGTGTGTGTGTCGATATAAAGCGAGAGAGAGAGAGAGAGAGAGAGAGAGAGAGAGAGAGAGAGAGAGAGAGAGATCTATACATCTTCCCAGTCAAATATAGTTTTGTTGACAGTAACTTTGGCTTTGAATTACGCTGACCTTGCTCTGAAACTCCCCAAACTAATAAGTTCGCGAATCCTGACATCTTCATATGTCGAGGAAACTCCTGTGCCTCCCTCTGCTACTTCAGAAAGAAATGCTTGTACTCCTCTCTCTCTCTCTCTCTCTCTCTCTCTCTCTCTCTCTCTCTCTCTCTCTCTCTCTCTCTCTCTCTCTCTCTCTCTCTCTCTCTTTTTGCTCTCCACGCTGAAAAATTTACGGACGTCAGAGGAATTCTCTGGAGTTGGCTGATTCGAAATTGTGTTTTTTTTCAGCTTTGTGATTTTTTTCCCTTCCATGTCTTGATGTAAATAGTAGCTTTTAGCTGAATTTGTGGATGATTACATCTGTCTATACACACATATACAAACATGCACACACATTATATATATATATATATATATATATATATATATATATATATATATATATATATATATATATATATATATATAGATATTCACACAAACTTTATGGTGGCCTAATTAGTAACGACCTTCCCTAGTGATTGCCAGACTAGGGTTCAAGTCCCGCTCAAGCTCGTAAGTTCCTTTGGTCGCTGCAACCTTACCATCCTTTTGAGCTAAGGACGAGGGTTTTGGGGAATCCTATAGGTCTATTTGCTGAGTCATCTGCAACCATTGCCTGGCCCTCCTTGGTCCTATCTTTGGTGTGGAGAGGGGTCTTGGACGTTGATCATATGCTTCATCCATTCATGAGTGGCTTTTAAACCTTTAAATATGTACATACATATATGCAATGCTTTTTTTCTCGAATACAAATTAGGTTCCTCTCATACTTCCAAATATTGAGTCACGAATAGTTTCAAATATCGAGTTCTCTCTGCTACTGGAGTAAAAACCCTAAAGGAAAATCATTTAAGATGAGTACTTCTTCTTGGGTCATATCTTGGTTGGTTAGAGGACTTTGCTGGCATTGTTTCGACTCGGAAGCGTAGGTTCGAATCCTTGCTTAGCCAGAAGCATTTATCATGAAGGAATTTCCAGTGGGTATACATTCGCAAAGGTATGATTTGATATTAAATGCTATTTTGGTTGATATGTACATGGATTATATATATGTATGATATATATATATGTATATATATATATATATATATATATATATATATATATATATATATATATATATATATATATATATAAACATCTATATATATTATATAGTATATATATAATATATATATGTATATATATAATCTATATATAATATATATATTATATTTATATAATATATATATATATATACATACATATATATATATATATATATATATATATATATATATATATATATATATATATATATACATACATATATATATATATATATATGTATATATATATATATATATATATGTGTGTGTGTGTGTGTGTATGTGTGTGCTTAATTCCTTTATGGTCCCCAATCGGTTTGAACACCTGCAGTGGTATTACCGAACACCATTTTAGCCTCCATGCTCAGAGAATCCCTCTGAACAACATATAACCAGATAAGTTAGGCATTACGACGCCCAGTTCCCTTCAGGGAATTGTCTGTCCGAAAATGGGTCACTGTGGCCCGACCTCTTACGCCCAAAATAGTCATTGGAAAATAGTCATTGCCAAAATAGACATCGCCAAATTAGCCATCGCTAATCTAGTCATTGTCAAAATAGTCATTGCCAACATAGTTATTGCCAAAATAATCCTTGCCAAAATAGTCATTGCCAAATTAGCCATCGCCAATATAGTCATTCCCAAAATAGTCATTGCCAAAATAATCCTTGCCAAAATAGTCATTGCCAAAATAGCTATCGGCAAAATAGTCATCGACAAAATTGTCATTGCCAAAATAGACATTGCCAAAATAATCCTTGCCAAAATAGTTATTGCCAAAATAGCCATCGGCAAAATAGTCATTGCCAAAATAGTCATTGCCAAAATAATCCTTGCCAAAATAGTCATTGCCAAAATAGACATCGCCAAATTAACCATCGCCAATATAGTCATTGTCAAAATAGTCATTGTCAAAATAGTCATTGCCAAAATAGACATCGCCAAGTTAGCCATCGACAAATTAGTCATCGCCAAAATAGTCATTGCCAAAATATTCCTTTCCAAAATAGTCACTGCCAATGTCGCAATCTCTGTAAGTAACGGCTTTGATTGACTCAACGGAGAAGAGATTTAGGAAAATGATATGGCTGGCCGTTTGTTTTTATAGAGGATTTTGTTACTGTGATTTTGACACTATATGTGTGGCGTTGTAGTATTTCCCTTCATGGCACACTGTTGAAAATTTTGCAGTAAAAAACGGTAAAAATCCAGGAATAAATATTACCAGGCATTTACCGTTCTAAAAACGGATATACTGACGTTAAGGAGTAATATTACGGTCACCAACCCGTAAAATAATAACAGCTAATTAAAGTAAAATTACGGGCGCCTGTATTTTACTAAAATACGGCTGAGAACATGATATTTTTACGCAGAATTTCCGATGAAAATTCAGTTGTTTTTTTTTCTTTTTGCATGGCAGGACCAGGTGTAGAACATATTTTAAATCTTATTTGTATGTCACATTCGATTACATAGTTTGTATGTGAATGAATTCAAATTGTAACAGTTAGGTATTATTGATAAGATCTTAACTTGAAGATCATACATTTTACATTCAGATTTTTTACTTTTGTAATTAGAATTGTTTACAGTTATAAATTTCACAGCGATAATACAACATTGATATCGGGCCACAGAAATTGTTTTTTCTTTCTTACTTTTGGATCTTTATTTATTTTTCAATTTCGGGAAATTTTTACCGTAAGTCCTTCTACTGTAATTTAATGGGTGATTGTTTATAGTTATAAATTTCACAACGATAATAATATATTGATAACTGGTCACTAAGGTCCTTTTTTATTTCTTATTTCCTACTTTTGGACTTTTATTTACTTTAAGGATTTCATGTAATTCTAACTGGAAGTCCTTTGCTGCAGTTTAATGGCTTCGAACAATATTCCTCCAAGCTTCGAACGTAGCAGCTTACCTTGCCTGTTGTTGTCATGATCGGTTTGAAAGGATTAAATATCTCGTGTGTCTGAACTCTTTGATCACTCCTAAACAAATTAAATTGTTTTGGGGTCGGGGTCATCGTTGACATTTATTCTGTTGTTGGTAAATCTGGAAGTTTGCCATTTATAACGCTTAATACCTACGCCAACAAAGTTGGAA
>NC_090729.1:113228804-113233804 GCF_036898095.1 Palaemon carinicauda
CTTCGACCCTACCAATAGGAAAGTAGCCACTGAACAATTATAGTTTGGGTATGCTCTTCGCACTCCCCAAGAGATTAGTTCAACAAACGTTTAACTGGGCTCCACGTGGCACCAGAAGAGTTGGAAGACCCAGGCCTACATGTCTGAGGACTATGAAGCGTGAAGTAGGAGATGATGAATGGAGAAGTATTGAATTAAAAGCTCAAGATAGAGACTACTGGCGAAATTTCACCGAGGCCCTTTGCGTCAATAGGCGTAGGGGGAGATGAGGAGGATGATGAATGATACGAAAATCATACACGAATAAAACGGACTGATGGATGACTTATTTATTATGACTTTTTATGACCTTTGGGACTGATTCTAGTGATAGAGTTCTCTGTCGTGTTCCATTGCAAGTGAAATATGAATTTGCAAAGTCATATAAATGAATAATAAATGAAGGCGCTATCGACGAATGGTCATGATTCTAGAAAATGAGTAGTTGGGATATGATTAACAGTCTCTTATTGCAAATGACAGCAAATAAAAATATTTTATTTACTTCATATTCTCCGTCGACGATAGAAAAATTGAAAAAAAAATTCCATCATGTTCGATTACTGACAGAGAAATATATTTGCTTTCGGTGATTTTTTTTTTTTTTTTTTTTGATTATGTACAAAAGTGGGATTTATTTTGGTTTGATATCATAGTTAATAAGAGGCCACTTTCCCATAACATTTATGTAAACGTGAATAGACACGGATAGACAGTTCAGAAGTATCACATCCAGTGGATATTCAAAGGAATTCGTTGATAAATGGACTAGTTGACATCAGAGTACACTTAAAAATTTGCCATAAGAAAATGGTAAAAATCCTCGAATAAATGTTGCCAGGCATTTACCGTTTTAAAAACGGATATTGGCGTCAAGGAGTGATATTACGGTCACCAACCCGTAAGAGATTATAAAAGTATGGTGAGGGGTAGATGGGGATGGTTTGGGCATGTTCTTCGCACTCCTCAAGAGAGATTAGTTCACCAAACATTTAACTGGCTTCCACGAGGTACTAGAAAAGTTGGAAGACCCAGGCCCATATGGCTGAGGAATAGGAAACGCGAACCAGATGATGAATGGAGAAGTATTGATTTAAAAGCTCAAGATAGAGACGACTAACGAAATATAATCGAGGCCCTTTGCGTCAATAGCCGTAGGAGATGATGATTCTGATGATGAATGGAGAAGTATTGATTTGAAAGCTTAAGATAGAGACGACTGGCGAAATCTAACCGAGGCCCTTTGCGTCAATAGCCGTAGGAGAAGATGATGATTATGATGATAAAAATTATATTTTTACGGAGATTTTCCCATTAAATTTACGGGTTTGTAACAGTGTAGACGAGACGTAATTTTTCATGAAATGAAAGACATTTTCCACATCTTCTTATGTCAGTCACCAGGTTCCCATCTAACATTCATATTATTGAAATCAATATATTCTGTTTGGATCTGTAGTATACTAACGAAAATAATGCCAAACCTCTTTGTACTTTTTCTATTGCGTAGGCAACAGTATTGTTGTTACTCATATAAAATTCATAGCAAAGGAAATTGGATTTGAGAATTTTACAGCAAAGAGGTATGTCGAACATGTCTGAGACTGATCATGTTGCAAACGTCTATCCTCCATTGACTGGTTTACAAACTTCTTTTTTTAGCGACATAGAAACGAAATAGTTAATCAAATAAGGCCGGTACTTATTAGTGTTACATGTAATAACTTTTCAACGTTTTTCTTACCATTATCAAAATCTGAAATGTACATTATTTCAAGAAGCGCATTCCACTCCAATAATATTATACAATTATATATTCCATTGCCATGAAATAATATGCTCTGTAAATACCATCATAAATTATATATATATATATATATATATATATATATATATATATATATATATATATATATATATATATATATATATGTATATACATATATATTTTCCATTACCATGGAGTATATATATATATATATATATATATATATATATATATGTATGTATGAATATATATATATATATATATATATATATATATATATATATATATATATATATAAATGTATATATACATACATAATTATATATATGTATGTATGTATATATATATATATATATATATATATATATATATATATATATATATATATATAAATGTATATATACATACATAATTATATATATATATATATATATATATATATATATATATATATATATATATATATATATATATATTGCATATGTATTTCTATCTCATATCAGGATCGAACCATACTCTTCATATGAAAGGCAAGGTAGCTAACTAGCTGTCATTTCTGCAGAGGCTACAAAGGATTTTGGAACCTAAGTGCTAACTGGCCTCAAGGTTTTACATAGTAAGACCACAGTCTTACATACCATAGAATTATACCCAACTTCCTTATTTGACCTACTTGATAAAGTTTCTTTCATCTGATTATGCATCAATGTTCACTAAGAGACGTAAACATGGAATCCTTGGCCAAGACACTTGGCTGCATTACGTCATTAAATGGAGTAAAACTAACAAAATCCTTAATACCCTTCACCCGGTTTACTTGTTTACTTGTTTTGGGTTTAAACCCAACCCTCCACTGAAGTCGAGTGAACTACTTCTCGGGCAGGTCCATATCAATCATCTAACGAAACGTTTTCATTATAACTTATACAATTCTTTGATTGTAGCATCTTCCAAATCATATGATCTTGTGAAAAGTAATGTCTTTAGTTTCTTCTTAAATTCAATTGCTCCTTTAGGTCCTTCATTTCAGTTGGCAGTTTATTATAATGTCTAGGCGCACAGTAGCTGAAAGCCCTTTCACCAAATTTACTATTTGTTCTTGGTTCAGATAGTCTATGTTTGTCACTCATGTGTCTCATGGTAACATTTGTTTCTAGTAGTAGTTTTCTTCAGGCATTTTTTTAGATATTTTGGTTCAGTATCTTAAACGTTAGAAGAAGTAGCTTGTATTCAATTCTCGCCTTTACCGGCAGCCAGTGCACCTTGGTACTATACAGCTTACCAAGCCCCAATGCGAGGCCACTTTGTCCGTTTCCACACTTAAGAATTTTCCTTAAGAAGCAGTAATAATCCTGGAATGGATGTTGCCAGGCATTTACCGTTTTAAAAACGAATTCATTGATTTAAAGGAGTGATATTACAGTCACTAACCCGTAAAAGATAATATCAAAGTAGGGTAAAAATTACGGTCGCCTGTATCTTACTGAAATAAGGCTGAGGGCAGTATTTTTTTTTTTTTTTTTTTTTTGAGAATTTCTGATTGAAATTACGGTTTTTGTTTTTTTTAGCAGTGAATGAATCAACCAAAAAAAAAAAAAATTTCTTAGACTGTTGGGTCTTAATAACACAAAGAATTATACCTAAAACTCCCGTGGACTGTCAAAGCTTAATAATACTAACAGCTATACTCAATTTTTTTTTTTTTTACGAGTCGCATTTGCACTGACTCGCAGCAGTGCCCTTTTAGCTAGGAAAAGTTTCCTGCTATCTGATTGGTTAGAATTATCTTACCCAACCAATCAGCGATCAGGAAACATTTACGAGCTAAAAAGGCACCTCTGCGAGTCGGTGCAAATCTGCCTCACTAAAAAGAACTGCGAGTCGGTGCAAATCTGCCTCACTAAAAAGAATTGACTATGGGCATCCAGCAACCCTTGGGCAGTCAAGTGTTAGCAACGCTGGCAGGGATGTATACCTCAATGTCCCTTGGGCGATTAGGAGTTAATAATGCCCATAGGGAGGTATGCATCTTGTCCGCCTTGGAAATCCTTGTAGGTCATTAATAATGATCGATGATCCACTTGGCTAGCGAGGTATTTTATTCACGCACCTCCTATCAATATTAGATTTATGGTCAGAATTCCAGGAAAATCAACACATCGCCGGGAAAATATTTGCTTCTACACTGTTAAAAAATCGTAATATTAATCTGAAAATCTCAAGAGAAATATACTGTCCTCGGGCGTATTTCAGTAAAATACAGGAGACCGTGATTTTTACCCTGCTTTGTTATTATCTTTTATGGGTTAATGACAGTAATATTATTCCTTTACGTCAATATAAACGTTTTTAAAAGGGTAAATGCCTGGCAACATTTATTCCAGGATTTTTACCGTTTTTTCCGGCAAATTTTTAACAGTTTAGAAACCTTCGTGAACTTTAAAGAAGTAACAAAATGGCTGATTATCACCAGAACTGGATTTGTGTCACGAAATGTCATATTAAAGTAATAGTTTACTATAGTCAATTCTTTTTAGGTAGGCAGATTTGCACAGACTTGCAGTGGTGCCCTTTTCGGTCGGAAAAGTTCCCTGATCGTTGATTGGTTGGACAAGATAATTCTAACCAATCAGATAGCAGGAAACTTTGCCGAGCTAAAAGGGCACCGCTGCAAGTCGGTACAAATGCGCCTCATTAAAATTTTTTTTTGTATAGATGGGTTTTGATGTGATAGGATATGGGTTATATTGATAAGCAGCTTCGAGTAGTTTATTTAGCTGTTTGAATAAGGAAGACGGGCGAAGAGCTTGCGTTGTTTAGGTTGTAACTCAAGAGATGAGGCAAGTGCAACTATATTTCAACACACAGCGAGTTAGTATACAACAGGTTCAAGACAAGAAGTTCATAAAACCGAGCCGTTCGATTGTAACTGAGAAGTGAGGCGAATGTAACTAACTTTATTTTAACTGAGAGGGAGTTTATATGCAACAGGTTCAGGGCAAGAAGGTCATAAACCCAAGCCTTTCGATTGTCACTGAGAGGTGAGGCGAATGTAACTAACTTTCTTGTAACTGAGAGCGAGTTTATATACAACAGGTTCAGGGCAAGAAGTTCATAAACCCGAGCCTTTCGATTGTAAATGGGAGGTGAGGCGGATGTATCAAACTTTATTTTAACTGACAGCGAGTTTATA
>NC_090729.1:113238804-113276304 GCF_036898095.1 Palaemon carinicauda
GGTCTGAAAGAGAGTATATATATATATATATATATATATATATATATATATATATATATATATATATATATATATATATATATATATAGCATGAAGGGTTGATGTTGAACGTAATTGAAACACCGATAGTTTTTCTGAATACTCATTTTGTTTATTATCATTATACTTCTGCCTAGTTTGGATTCTAATTCCCATAAACAACTTTGCAAAGTGAGAATTTATTATGATTTAACAGAATTTAAAGACATCGGGTGAAGTATAATATTTTAAGAATTTAGAATTACGAGAAAAATTTTATATTTTTGGTCTATCGTTTCAAAAATGGAAAAAGAAATTCCAAGACCATAACTTTCGTTGGGCTAAACGATTTTTGAAAAAAAAAAAAAAAAGAAAAGTAAAAGAAGTCGAAGACAGAATTGCGTCACACGTTTGTGTGCAACAAAGGAAGAAGATGAAGCCACCACCAAAATAGCTATTGTTGAGACCCGAGCTCTCAATATTTCTTCTTTCCATTCTATGTCTCCCTTGTTTTCCTCCGTTTAGTGTTTTGACATTTTTCTATCTGTTGGATATATGGCTATGTTTTGTTCTTTTCTTACTTGCTGCATTTGGTTGAGTGTTAGGTTAGGTTAGGTTAGTTTAGTTTTGGTTTGGTTTGGCCATCATCCTAACTTTCTATCATTAATCTACTTTCTTTTGGATTTATGGCTATGTTTTATTCTTTTCTTACTTGCCGCATTCGGTTGTGTGTTAGGTTAGGTTAGGTTTGGCCATCATCTTAGCTTTCTATCTTTCTTCTACTTTTTTTTTTGGATTTATGGCTATGTTTTGTTCTTTTCTTACTTGCTGCATGTGGTCTAGTGTTAGGTTAGGTTAGGTTAGGTTAGGTTAGGTTTGTGCATGATCCTAACTTTTTATCTTTCTTCTACTTTCGTTTGGATTTATGGCTATGTTTTGTTCTTTTCTTTCTTGCCACTTTTGGTTGAGTGTTAGGTTAGAATAGGTTAGATTAGGGCATCATCCTAACTTTCTATCTTTTTTCTACTTTCTTTTGGATTTATGGCTGTGTTCTTTTCTTTCTTGCCGCAATTGGTTGAGTGTTAAGTTAGGTTGAGTTAGCTTAGGATAGGTTAGGTTTGGCCATCATTCTAACTTTCTATCTTTCTTCTACTTTCTTTTGGATTTTTGGCTATGTTTTGTCTATTTCTTTCTGGCCGCAATTGGTTGTGTTAGGTTAGGTTAGGTTTGGATAGGTTAGGTTTGGTCATAATCCTAACTTTCTTTCTTCTACTTTCTTTTTGGATTTATGGCTATGTTTTGTTCTTTTTTTTTTTCTTGCTGCAATTGGTTGAGTGTTAAGTTAGATTAGGTTAGGTTAGGTTTGGCCAAAATCCTAACGTTCTATCTTTCTTATTTCTTTTACATTTGACTCGTTTAAGTTATTTTCATTTTTCATATCGAGACGTATTGCACCTCGTTCAAGTATTTATGATTATGATCTTTTCCTTAATAACCCTATGCTAATGAAAATTATGTATAATTTAGACTTGTCCTTTGAATGAAGTGTTACATATGTCGGTTTCTTAAGTTTATAATAATAATAATAATAATAATAATAATAATAATAATAATAATAATAATAATAATAATAATAATAGTAATAATAATAATAATAATAACCCACATCCATCAAGATCTAAAGCATTATCAGAACCAACGAAATACCAAATAATCACGAAATTTATGAAATTCATAACACTGACGCAAATTTTATTTGCGGTAAACAGTACTATTTGCGTTGATTCCATTATATTTGTTTCAATTCGTTATCGTTTGAACTCGGCTTTCCATCCTACAAATTTCATTATTATTGTGATTAGCTGTATTGCTATTATTAATGCTATTATAGTTACTACTAAAATTTTAAGGGTAGAAGAGATTTTAGCTATGACAGGCAGCTCTTCAAGTAGGAAACTCAAAAATCAAGCCGTTGTTTTTTAGTTTAGTCTTGGATAGAGCCATAGCCTCTGTACCATGGGCTTCCACTGTGTAGAGTTCTCTCGCCTGAAGGTACACTCAGGCCTATTCTCTTTCCTTACTTACTTTTCTCAATGGGCTATTTTCTATGTGGAGATCTTGGGCTTATAACATCCTGCTTTTCCTACTAGGGTTGTAGCTTAGCAAGTAATAATAATAATAATAATAATAATAATAATAATAATAATAATAATAATAATAATAATAATAATAATAATAGAACGGTTAGAAATATAGAGAAAAGTTTCTCGAGGAAATATTTCAATTCAATTGCAATTCTCACTTTAAAAAGTAAATCCATTTTCCAGAAAATGCGGGGATTTTTGTGGAAAAAAATGGACTAAGAATCATTGCAACACTGCCGTTTAATCAGTTTTGAGCCCCCCCCCCCCCACCACCAAGTACGATGAAAACTTTCATAACTTGAAATTGTATATTCATAAATAAACCATATGCATATACAGTATGTATGTATATGTGTATATATATATATATATATATATATATATATATATATATATATATATATATATATATGTGTGTGTGTGTGTGTGTATGTGTATATATATATATATATATATATATATATATATATATATATATATAATGTATGTGTGTATATCTAAATATATATATATATATATATATATATATATATATATATATATATATATATATATATATATATATATATATATATATGTGTGTGTGTGTATAATGTATAAATATGTATGTATGTTTGTATATATACTTGTGTGTATATCTAAATTTACTTATGTATAGATAGTTATGTGTGTATGTAAATTTATGAATGTACACTTATGTGTGTCACAGAGAGAGAGAGAGAGAGAGAGAGAGAGAGAGAGAGAGAGAGAGAGAGAGAGAGAGAGAGAGAGAGAGAGAGAGAGAGAGAGAGAGAGAAACCTAGAAATACCGAAAAGAACAGCGTCACATTCTCATCTCGTGAAAGTTTTATTCTTAAGATAACCAGGTCAGAGTCCCCAGGTCTCTTCTGTTCCTTTTTCGAAATAAGAGGAGGTCACATTTTACCCAGCTGCTTGCTTCAACCCTTTTTTGGGGGCTGAATTGCAGTTTTGTGGAATTTCGCGAAAATGCAAAAATCGTGTCTTGAATCAGAGAACAAATATCGGGTTGCTCTTTTGTATGAGAGCTTTGGGATTCAAGGAGTTTTCGCTGTATTTGTTTTTTGCGTGTATTTTTACTTGTTCGTTGGTTCGCAATTGTCGTTCGTGGTCATGATTTGAGGTTAGCATACATATTATTTATTTAAATAATTAAACAAATAAATAAATTACAGATTACTCCTTGATTTCCATAAAAAGGGAAAGTAAAATCAAAATTAACTCCATATAATGTGTACAGACACATTATATGGAGTTAATTTTGATTTTATTTTCCCTTTTTATGGAAATCAAGGAGTAATCTGTAATTTATTTATTTATTTAATTATTTTTTTTGCATGATTTTTACTTGTTCGTTGGTTCGCAATTGTTGTTAGTGGTCATGATTTCGGGTTAGCATACACATGTGTACGATCGCCTGAACACATTAGGCTATATGGAGTTAATTTTGATTTTACTTGCTCTTTATTGGAAATCAAGGAGTTATCTGTAATATATATATTTTTTTGTATGATTTTTACTGGTTTATGGGGTCTCAATTTTTTTAATGGTCATGATTTGGGTGAGCGTACACATGTATACGATTTTCTGAACACATTTTATGGAGTTCATTTTGATTTTACTTCCCCTGGAAGCAAGAATGAATGAAGCGTTCTCGGTTTTTAAGTTTTGATCAGTATCACTGATTAAAAGGTAAAGGTCGAAGGTTAAAGGTGTCTGGTTTCAGTTCCAGTTTTATCACAATAGTTTCTCACCAGAACGTCAGCTAGGCAAGCCCAACGCCCTACTTATATGCCCAACCATAGCAGTGGCCTTCCCAGTAAGCAGCCTAAACTCACGGTCCCGGGCGGGGATCGATCTGCTGACATGTGAATGCTAGGCGAACACGTTGCTTTGAAGGAATCTACCCATAGGCATTGGCTGCAGTGAATGCGTTACTCTTGCTTGAGGGTACACTCGAGTACGCTTTTCTGTCTTGTTTCTCTTCCTTTTGTTTTGTTAAAGTTTTTATAGTTTAAATAGGAGATATTTATTTTATTGTCGTTACCCTTCTTAAAAAAAAATTCCTTGTTTCCTTTCCTCACTGGGTTATTTTCCCTGTTAGGGCCCCCGGGCTTATAGCATCCTGCTTTTCTAACTAGGGTTGTAGCTTAGCAAGTAATAATAATAATCATGTTCACCACAAAAGTTTAGATTGAGATTTTTTTTTCTTTATTATTTGATCAGTTTCCAACTGATGGTCTAATCTCATGTCTAATTTCCTTAGTTAGATTCCAAAGGAGAATTGCTACACATTACACAGCCAACAAATCGTGTCGACACGAGAATAGTTACAGATGGCTTCAAACTGATGAAATCTAGATTTATGTCTACTGTAGGCTCCAGAGCCTTTAAATATGCGGCCCCGAGACTATATAATAAACTCCCAAGAAACATTCTAATGATTGAAGACATTAAAGCTTTCAAGAGGAAACTGAAGACTTTCTTGTTTCATGAGTCTTTTGACAGTGACGATTTAACAGTAAATGAACAATATGTGACTTGAAAAGATAACTACTGTGAACGAACAAGATAAAACGACAGTGGAGGTCCTGCAGAGAGTGGGGTTCCCCTGCTGTATGGGACCGGAAAAGCAGCCATCAAAGTAAAGTAGGTAAAGTAAAAGGTAGTCATATTTGTTTAATCTGTTTCCCGCAGATTGCCTAGTTTTACTAGTCTATTTCTACCAAGTAGTTGTAGTCCATTTTTTGTGCTCGGTTTCAAACAGGTTGTGTAATATCGTGGTTTTTTCCAAGTTAATCGATTTCTACGGTTTGTTTGGAAGAGGTTGTAAATTTGTGTGGTTATGAATATGTACCATAAGATTCGATGTTTCTGTAATGGTTGTGACTTGTTTCTAACAGTTTATTCGTCTTGTTTGTCTATATCCAACTGGCTGTCAATTTTTTTTCTTGTTCTGCTAGGTTGTCCCATTTTTTTTTCTTGTTCTGTTAGGGTGTCCAATTTTTTTCTTGTTCTGTTAGGCTGTCCAATTTTTTTTTCTGTTCTGCTAGGTTGTCCATTTTTTTTCTTGTTCTACTAAGTTGTCCAATTCTTATGGTCGGTGTCCATCAGGTATAAAGACCGCTCATGAATGGCAGAGGCAAGGGACAGTGACATTGCCCCACAAGAAGGTCAGTGCCCTAGGGAATGACCATATTACATATGATCAGCACCCAAGCCACCTCTCCACCCAAGCTAGGACCAAGGAAGTCCAGGCAGTGGCTGTTGATGACTCAGCAGATAGACCTATAGGCTCCCCCAAACCCCTCATCCTTAACTCACAAAGATGGTGAGGTTGGAGCACCCAAAGGAACTAACGAGTTTGAGCGGACTCGAACCCCAGTCTGGCAATCACCTGGCGAGGACGCTACCACCAGGGCACAAAGTAAGACTGTGTGGGCTGGCAAAGGTATGCTCTCTACTGAGTGCCCCTCTAGTTTGGACTATTGCTATCAGGATTTTTTTTTTCTTTTTTTTTTTTTTTTGTCCTGGTTGGTCGGTATATGTGATTTGTCCAAACCAGGTTGTTCAATATACTGTATGTGGTCTGTTCAGACTGTCCTAACCCTGTTGTTCAGTATACTGTATGTGGTCTGTCCTAACCCTTTTGTTTAGTATACTGTATGTGGTCTGCCACCCAGTTGTTCAGTATATGTTGTCTGTCCTAACCCTGTTCAGTATACTGTATGTGGTCTGCCACCCGGTTGTTCAGTATATGTTGTCTGTCCTAACCCGGTTGTTCAGTATATGTGGCCTGTCCAAATCCGGTTGTCAAATTGCTGTGGTCTGTTCCCATTAGATTACCTATTTTAGTGGTTGGTTTTCACTCGATTGTCCAATTTGAAGAAAATTCTTTTTCGTCAATTCTTGGAGTATATAAATGAAACTTGGCTGGCAAGCAAAGATCTTTTGTAATAAGTTACAGTTGCCATCAATTAATTTCTTTGACTGACTTTGATTGATCAATGTTACTTTTATAAAAGTGCTTTTAGACACATAATCGTAGAAAATATATACTTTTATGAACTCATTTTTTCAGCTTTTTAAACATTTGAGACCACTAGAGCAAAGGTGTCCTTTATTGTTTTTTTTTTTTTGTTTATTCTCCATTGTAGAAGGCCGTTCAAAATGATTTTACATACATACATACATACATACATATATGTATTTACATATTGTATATATATATATATATATATATATATATATATATATATATATATATATATATATGTGTGTGTGTGTGTGTGTGTATACACTATATATTGTGCATAATCTTATGTTGTTATATTTATTATAAAATTTGAAAAAAATGCAAATCATTATTCTATATATTGCATCATGTGCTGGTGTCGAGATTTAACCTTGTCCTAGTCATAAGTGTTTATCACTTTAGCTGCATTCTCGTTATTTAGGTAAAAAAAAACTGTCTATAGCTTACATCCGTTGTGTATGTGTGCACGTATTTATAATTACGAAATCTACATGCACAATGTAATACACATTTCGTTATATATTATTATTATTATCATTATTATTATTATTATTATTATTAGCTAAGCTACAACCTTAGTTAGAAAAGCAAGATGCTATAAGCCCAGGGGCTCCAACAACAACAAATAGCCCAGTGAGGAAAGGAAATAAAGAAATAAGTATAAGATATAAGAAATAATGAAGAATTAAAATAAGATACTTTAAAAACAGTAACAGCATCAAAACAGATATTTCATATATAGGGTAAGGATTGATATTAAGATAGCGGACTTTAGTTAAATATTTATTAGTTTCCTTATAACAAACGTGTTGGTTCCAATGACACCATTAAATGTGATGGTTATCTGGTGAAAGAGCAGGAAGTTATTACTCCAGATTTCCTTTTCGATATCTTGATCAGCTTGATTGAAGGAGTCCTTCAAGGTCCTTCTTCTAGTTGCCTGCAAAAAAGGGATCAGTGCAGATTTAAATATACGTAGAATAAATAACGTAAAATTATGTATGATATAAGTCGTTGTATGACAATGAAACAATATCTGACAGATTTTGTAGATTTGAGATCAAAGCCCTCAGAAGAATATAGGGGGTTAAATTTCAGGACAGGATTAGAAATGAAACTATAAGTGAGATTACTCGAGTATCATATGTGGATGAGATCAGGATGAGGGATGGATGGAGATGGTTTGGGTGTGCTCTTCGCACTCCCAAAGAGTGGTTAGCTAACAAAACATTCAACTGGGCTCCACAAGGTACTAGAAGAGTTGGGAGACCCAGGCCTACATGGCTGAGCACTATGAGGCGTGGCGTAGATGATGAATGGAGAAGTATTGATTTAAAGGCTCTAAGATAGACGACTGGCGAAATCTAACCAAGGCCCTTTGCGTCAATAGGCGTGGGAGGAGATGATGATGATAATAATAATGTATGATATAACTCATAAAGGAATGATATGAAATTCATTATGCGCAGCTATTAAGGTATTTATATTAGAATTAAAAAAGACATGGAAAATTTTATTAGGAAGTAAAGGGATAGCAATATGGATACTTATTTATCACGATAAAACAAGAAATTATGGGAATAAATTAATCTTTCAGAACAATTTTCAGGAAATGAAAATTTGTTCATGGTATTTCATTTAAAAGAAAGAGAGATTTTGCTAATGATTAGAGTGACTATAAGACAAAGTGTATTAGTACCGGCCATTAATCAAGTTTTTTGTTATCTGGACAATTTTTCATAGTATTTCATTTTTAAGAAATGAGAGATTTTGCTAGTAATTAGTTTGACCATAAAAGAGATTGTATTAGTACTGGACATTAACCAAAAGTTTCTTTTTTCTACCTCATCATTCCTCACAACATTCAAATGATCTGAAGTTCTCACAATATCTTAGCCTGAATACCTTTTAACATTGATCAGTAAAATTTTTAATTGTAATAACGACTTTCCAATAGAATAATATTACCGTCAATCAGGGTTACTCCCGGTGGACACGGTGGTTATTTGCATCGCTCTGGATATAGCGAGTTCTTCCTCCTTCCACTGGCGACTTTCTAAAGTAGGACTGATGCGCTTTTGGTCCCATGACTTGCAGCTGCTTGTGCTTTCGATTGAAGTAGAAGGTTTGGGACCTGTCAAAATAGAGTTCCTTATTAGTTTATAGTTTTAAATACAAAATTATTATTAGCGAAGTTTACCGATTTTCCCTGAAGACTTATTCATCATCATCATCATCTCCTACGCCTGTTGATGCAAATGCCTCGGTTAGATTTCGCCAGTCGTCTCTATCTTGAGCTTTTAATTCAATATTTCTTCATTCATCATCTACTTCGCTCTTTATAGTCCTAAGCCATGTAGGCTTGGGTCTTCCAATTCTTCAAGTGCCTTGTGGAGCCCAGTTAAAAGTTTGGTGAACTAATCTCTCTTGGGGAGTGCGAAGAGCCTGCCCAAACCATCTCCATCTACCCCGCATCATGATCTCATGCACATATGGTACTCGAATAATCTCTCTTAAAGTTTCATTTCTAATCGTGACCTGCCATTTGACTCCCAATATCCTTCTGAGGGCTTTGTTCTCAAATCTACTAAACCTTGCCGGAGCTTGTACATTCAATTGCAGTAGAAAGCTTAAACGCTGCCAAGATAGAGTTCCTTATTAGTTTATAGTTTGAAATACAAAATTATTATTAGGGTAGTATATAAATTTTTCCTGAAGAGTTATTAGCTTAAGAAATTATACCTTGCAGTAGCTTGTACATTCGATTGCAGTTGAAGGCTTGGGGCTGCCAAGATAGAGTTCCCTATTAGTTAAGAGTTTAAAATACAAAATTATTATTAGGGCAGTATATCAATTTTCCCTGGAGAATTTTTTGCTCAGGAAATTATACCTTACAGTAGCTTGTACTTTCGATTTAAGTAGAAGCCTTGGACGCTGCCAAGAGATAGTTCCCTATTAGTTAAGAGTTTAAAATACAAAATTATTATTAGGGTAGTATATCAATTTTCCCTTGAGAGTTATTAGCTCAAGAAATTATACCTCGCAGTAGCTTGTACTTTCGATTGAAGTAGAAGGCTTGGGGCTGCCAAGATAGAGTTCCTCTTTTAGTTCGTAGTTTGAAACACAAAATTGTTATTAGGGAAGTATACAAATTTCCCCTGAAGAGTTATTAGCTTAAGAAATTATAATTTTCTTATCTTGCCCCCCCCCCCTCCCCCTCTCCCTTATTTATCAGTACCCCTGGGGAGAATTCTGTTTTATTGTTTGTAGGATTAATTAGAAGCAAATGAATATTTCTTATACTTCGAGTAATCAAATGAAATTTATTCAAGGGCGTTGTCTTATCGGGAGAGCAAATAAAACCTCTTTATCTTGGCATGGGTTAAATTCTAGCTCTAGTTTCTGAATTAGACCCATATTTATTTTAGTCATTTGTTCTCTGTTCTTGCCAGTGATTTTTTTTTTTTTTTTTAGAAAACAGGTAAATCCTGTCGTTCGAAAAAAAAAAAAAGGATATTTTGGGAATTTTAATGTTTGTTCTGTTATTGTCAGTGATGTTTTTATTATATATATATATATATATATATATATATATATATATATATATATATATATATATATATATATATATATATACAACAGCTAAATCTTGTCGTTCGTAAAAAAAGAAATAAAATATTTTGGGAATTTTAATGTTTGTTCTCTGTTATTGTCAGTGATGTTTTTATTATATATATAGAAAACAGCTAAATCTTGTTCGTAGGGATAAAAAAAAGTATTTTGGGAATTGTAATGATCATGTATCGTTGGTATAAAACGTAAATATTGAAGACAACTCTGTATGTCTTTACTATGTGCAATGGTAATTGCCAATGTTTCCTGACACTTTCACATTTTAAATCTTTAGGAATTCCAGTTTGATAATCATTTTTTATCATTTTATAAGAAAGTTTTCCCTTTAAGATTATGTTTACCACACGTTGAGGTTTTTACAATATAACATCTCTAAAGAAAAATTAACCAGTGTTTAATTAGTTTACCTGCTACTCATCATAAAATGGCACTTTTTATATTTATTCTATTATAGTAGAACCTTGATATTTCCACATAATAATGAACTAAGGTCTTTAAAATGAGATCTAATACTTGCTTAATCAACGAAAATCAGGTATGTCTTATTATGAGATAATTTAAGCCTCATATTTTTTACTTGCCTCAGAAGAGCTGAAGGGGATTGAATAAAGTTTGAGATACAGCCACAAACGAAATTTTCTCTATGAATGTAGGGTTACGTTTTTGGCTTATATCTCCAAAACTATTGCGAATTTTCCATTTAAATTTTCTGAGTATATAGACAAAATGTGTATGAGTTCGTACGTGAAATATCGGGAAAATGTAAATTTTTCGATTTTTCGTCAAACGCTCCCCTTAAGTAACTTGATTACCATATTCTAACCAGTCATTTTTATCTTAATCCAGCTTCCTAAATAAACTTCCTTAAAAAAAAAAAGCCAGTTTGATACAAGAAACAATTCAGTACAAAGTAATTTCATGTACAGTATTCAACATCTGACCTTCAGGGTTCAATACAGTCTAGCATTGTACGGTTGAATTAAAGGTTAAAAGTTTCTGGTTTTATTTCCAGTTTCATCAGAATAGATGCTCACCAGAACGTCAGCCAGATAAGCCCAGCCCCCCACTGTGGTGCCCAACCGCAGCAGTAGCCGCCCTTGTAAATAGCTTAAATTCACGGTCCCGGACTGAGATCGATCTGCTGCCATGCGAATGCTAAGCGAACGCGTTGCCACTGTACTAGCCATGATATACTTCGTTTTGTTTTTTAAGAGAAAGTTCTTTGTATGAAGGTCTAGCTACGGCTTCTTGTTAACTAATGGGCCCTTTACCTATAAAACTTCTTTCCCATTATTTCTCTGCTTTATGTAAGTAATACTGACACGCCCGGACTCTTCTTTACATCTTTACTTCATTTCTTAAGCTAACCGGACTACACATCATTCCTTCGTAATTGATGCTTCATGTATATGAAATCCCACGAAGATCGTCATGTATTAAATAGAACAAGATCAGGAATGCATTTAAAATAAGAAAACGGTGAAACCTATAGTTTAGCATACTTATTACCTCCTCCAACGAAGTAGGGCGGAGGTTATGTTTTCGCCACTGTTGATTGTTTGACTGTTTGTGAACAACTTCCTGGGCACAGTTTTACTCAGAGTAGTAAAACTCTCACAGATTAATTGTTATGCTGTGACGTGGAAGGTATTCAATTTTGAAAGCCCTATGTCAAAGGTCAAGGTCAAGGTCAAACAAAATGTTGGGAAATAAACTGCCGTGGTGGAGGTCACTTTTTTACTCATAGAGTAATGAAACTTAATTGTTATGTTGAGACATGAAGTGATTCAATTTTGAAAGTCTTAGGTCAAAGGTCAAGGTCAAGGTCGAGCAAAATGTTGAGAAATAAACTGCCTCGGTGGAAGTCACAATTTTACTTATAGAGTAGTGAAACTCAATTTTTATGTTGAGACATGGAAGTGATTCCTTTTAAAAAGTTCTAGGTCAAAGGTGAAGGTCAAGGTCGAGCATAATGTCGAGAAATAAGCTGGTGCAGTTAGGTCATTATTTCAGTCTTAGAATAGTGAAACTTTCAGGGACTAATTGTTATATTGAGACATGGAAGTGATTAAATTTTGAATGTTCTAGGCCAAAGGTCAAGGTCGAGCATAATGTCGAGAAATAAGCTGGTGCAGTGAGGTCATTATTTCAGTCTTAGAATAGTGAAACTTTCAGGGACTAATTGTTATATTGAGACATGGAAGTGATTAAATTTTGAATGTTCTAGGCCAAAGGTCAAGGTCGAGCAAAATGTTGGGAAAATAGCTGTCGTGGCGGAGGTCTGCCCTCAGTGTTTTTTCTCGTTTTTTTCTAATTGTTATGTTGAGACATGGATGTGATTCAATTTCGAAAGTCTTACGTTGAAGGTCAAGGGCCAGGTCGAGCGAAATGTGAAATTACCTGGTGTGGCGGAGGTCTGCACTTGGTGTTTTTACCAGGTTTTTTTTTTCTAATTCATATGTTGAGACATGGAAGTGATTCAATTTTAAAAGTCCTATGTCAAAGGTCAAGGTCAAGGTCGAGCGAAATGTTGTGAAATTACCTGGCGTGGCGGAGGTCTGCACTTGGTGTTTTTACCAGGTTTTTTTTTCTAATTCATATGTTGAGACATGGAAGTGATTCAATTTTAAAAGTCCTATGTCAAAGGTCAAGGTCAAGGTCGAGCGAAATGTTGTGAAATTACCTGGCGTGGCGGAGGTCTGCACTTGGTGTTTTTACCAGGTTTTTTTTTCTAATTCATATGTTGAGACATGGAAGTGATTCAATTTCGAAAGTCTTACGTCGAAGGTCAAGGTCAAGGTCGAGCGAAATGTTGTGAAATTACCTGGCGTGGCGGAGGTCTGCACTTAGTGTGTTTACTAGGTTTTTTTCCTTTCTAATTCATATGTTGAGACACGGAAGTGATTCCATTTTAAAAGTCCTACGTCAAAGGTCAAGGTCAAGGTCGAGCGAAATGTTGTGAAATTACCTGGCATGGCGAACTTCTGCACTTTGTGTTTTTTTACCTGTTTTTTTTTTCTAATTCATATGTTGAGACATGGAAGTGATTCAATTTTAAAACTCCTATGTCAAAGGTCAAGGTCGAGCGAAATGTTGTGAAATTAGCGGCCGTGGTGGAGGTCTACACTCAGTGTTTTTTTATTCTAGTTTGGCTATCTCTTGTAATCAATGACAAAAAAAAAACACCTCTCACCTTCCCTTTCCAAAGACGAGGATATTTCACGCGAAGGGCGGAACCGCTCCATGAACTCTAGATGGGGGTCGTCCATAACCACGACTTCGACTTCATCAGTTGTGTCTGTCCCGGCCGGGGGCCTCTTCCTCCCCCTTCCAGGTTTGTCCCCGTTGAGGACTATTATGGTCGCGGGGCTGCTGCCGTTATTCCTCATGGTGTCCTTGGCTTGGCTTTGAAGAGCTCGCTGGCTTCTCAGGCTCCTTATCGATAAGATGAGACCTAATAACACTGAAATTAAAGAAGGGGTGATGTTATTATTATTATTATTATTATTATTATTATTACGATGATGATGATGAATTATTATTATTATTATTGTTGTTATTATTATTGTGATTTATTATTATTATTATTAATAATATTAATATTATTATTATTATTATTATTATTATTATTACTACTGCTACTACTACTACTACTACCTGAGCTATTCACAACAATGCAGAGCTTTGTTTTATAATTTTCATGTGTAAATATTGATTATGGCAAAAATTAGCTGTAAAATCAACTCAACTATCACTTACTTACCGAGCACCAAAAGGGAGATGGCGACCGTGGCTATGAGCGCCTGCGTTGTGAAAGGTCTATCCGAAGTCTCCCATCTTTTAAATTGGCAGTTGTCTCCCAGGAAGCGCCCGTCACATTGGCAAAAGTACCCTGGCCGGAGGTTGTGGCAGGATCCTCCGTTGAGACAGGGACTCCAGAGACATTCATTTATGTCCTTGCAGGAGTTACCGACAGTTTGAAGACCGTCTCCGCAGCTAAAATGATAGCAGATGGTTGTGTGTATGATGATTGTATTTGTTATTATTATTATTATTATTATTATTATTATTATTATTATTATTATTATTATTATTATCAAGTTAAGAAATAATAGATATATATATACCGTATATACACTATATACAGTATATATATATATATATATATATATATATATATATATATATATATATATATATATATATACTGTATACTTTATACACACACATATATATATCTATATCTATATATATATATATATATATATATATATATATATATATATATATATATACTGTATACTTTATACACACATATATATGTACATATATGTATATATATATATATACATATGTATATAAATTTATATATATATATATATATATATATATGTATATATATATATATACACAGTATATATATATATATATATATATATATATATATATATATATATATATACTGTATATATATATATATATATATATATATATATATATATATATATATATATATATATATATATATATATATATATATATATATTCAAATCCAACATTGAAGAATTCCTTCTCTCTCTCTCTCCCCTTACCTGCACGTCGGCTCAGGCCACGTCGGATGACAAGTAAGCGGAACTTTACAAGAGATATTTTGGCAAATGTCAGGGAGGACACACCCGTGGAGAAGTCCCTCGTGAGTCGTGACCTGACCCCATTTGCTGCTATTTGACCCGGGAGGGATTGGGAGCTGGTGACCCGAAATACGGAGGTCATCAATGCACACTGCAAGAAAATGGTCTCTGGAAAATTATTATGATATTGATGTGAAATGTGTCATTTTCATCATCTGCCTTGTCTCTTTATATATATATATATATATATATATATATATATATATATATATATATATATATATATACGTTTTTCTTATCACTCTTGTCTCTTTTATTTCTGAAAGATCTGCATACATTTCAAAAATATGTATACCGTTGCATTGGAAGTAACTTCTATACAGATATAGGATGCATGTACACATAAACACACTCACACGCATATATATATATATATATATATATATATATATATATATATATATATATATATATATATACGTATATATATAGTATATATATATATATATATATATATATATATATATATATATATATATATATATATATATATATTGTATTAGCTAAAATTTACATTTTTTCTATGCATTAGGTTTGATACTTCTGCAAGATCAGTTCATTATAAAACACTGGTAAATTAGATATTCATGTAATGTGTAACAAAGGCTTGAAACCACTTTCGAAAATGACAATAAATAGGTAATCAACCTCACCTCCTTGTAAGTCGTTATGCACCGTCAGCAGTTTAGTACCAGCGTACTCTGGGACACCACCGATAGTGACACCATCATTCCTATTCACTTCCAAAGACACGGGAATCTCCTTCATCCAATCCTGTGCGCCGTCGGTAACGAGGCTCGGGAAAGACTCGTTCTGTAGGAGGCCATCTCCATCGTCGACAGCCAGCTTCAGATTATGGCCGTGGCGTTCTGCTCGGAGTAGGTGCCAGTTGTTGTCACCCATGATGAACCCTTCGATGCAGACCGTCTGGGAGATTTTCCCGCTTGTGAACGTTTCAAGGCAGACTTTGCCTGCGTGGAGCTGCGTGGTTTTTGTGTATACAATGAGAAAAAAAGAAGAATAGTGAATGGAATTTTCTGGGAAACCTTTCTACACTGAAAAATTTGCCGTAAAAAAAAGGTAAAAATCCTGGAATAGATTTTCCCAGGCATATACCATTTTAAAACGGATATGTTGAAGTTACTGAGTGATACTACGGTAGTGAATATAATTTTCTTGGAAACCTATATACACTGTCAAAAATTTACCGTAAAAAAAGGTAAAAATCCTGGAATAAATGTTGCCAGGCATTTATCATTTTAAAACGGATATGTTTAAGTTACTGAGTGATGTTACGGTCACCAACCCGTAAAAGATAACTAAGTATGGTAAAATTACGGTCACCTGTATTTTACTGAAATACGGCTGAGAATTTCTGATTAAAATTACGTTTTTTCTTTTTAAGTGTAGCACCGTGATGTGTTTCATATTTCATAATATTGTTTAAAGTTTTTAAAGGGTTATAGGCCGGTCATGAGGGGCTGAGGCAAGGGACAGTAACATTACCCTATCGAGCAGGATAATGCCCTAGAGGCTGGCAATGGTATACTATACATATGATCAGTGCCCTAGCCCCCTCTCCACCCAAGTGTGGACCAGGGAGGGCCAGGCAATGGCTGCTGATGACGCAGCAGGTAGACCTATAAGCTCCCCCCCCCCATCCTTAGCTCACAAGGATGGTGAGGTTGCTGCGACCAGAGGAACTAACGAGTTTGAGCAGGACTCGAACCCCAGTCTGGCGATCACCAGTCAGGGATGTTACCACATAGGCAACACAACCTGTTTGTTCTCCTGTGGATGTCTTACCTGTACTGAAAGTGAATGTTGAGCATGCCGGTCTGCAACACTTATAAGTAATCCATTTGGCTTCCCTTGTGTCTTCAACCTTATTTGCAGAGTCAGTGCGTAATGGGACGGCGTGAAAGATAAGGCCACTTTGTAGTAAGAAGCTGGACCCAGAGTGGCTGGCACTGTAGGTCGCTGGCAGTCAGATCCTGTGAGACCTGGCTTGCAAGTGCAGCTTGATAGATTACTCTCACCTTGGCACATTACGTTTGAAGTACACCCAAAGGCTTCACCTCCGCAAGTTCCTTCATCCATGATGCAACCTGGCTGACTTCCATGGCTTAGTGGTGGTTCCCCCATGTCTAAGAGCTGTAATAAAAAGAAAAAAAAATAATATTTAATTATCAGTTAGAATCCATTAGGAGATATTTTTACCTCTTTACTGATAATATTTTATATATTTGATTATCAGTTGGAATCCATTAAGGAATATTTTTACCTCCGCTAACGAAGTTGGAAGGAGGTTATGTTTTACCCCCGTTTTGGGTGTTTGTGCGTGTTTGTTTGTTTGTGAACAGCTTCCTGTCCATTAATTGTAGAGAAATGAAACTTGCAGGGATTGATGTTTATATAATAAGCTGGAAATTATTAAATTTTGGAAGGTCAAGATCCATGTCACAAGGTCAAGCAAAATGTCAAATTCACGCAATCAGCCATAAGTTTGAACATCGTTGTCACAGAGACTTCAAACTTGGTTCGTATTTAAGTGTATGAAAATCTATATCAGTTAATACATGTTAAGGTCTAACGTCAAGGGTCAAAGTCAAGTTCGAGTGAAAGTTCAAGAAATAAGCTGCCGCGGCGGAGGTCTGCACTCTACTGAGTGGACCTCTAGTTCAAACTATTTTACCTGTGAACGATAAGAAATGTGTAAACATAATTTTCAAAAATATTATCGTTGGGAAAGAAATATAGGAAATCTCTCAAATATGGATATATGGAAATTTGACCTCACTAAAATTTTGAATCTAAGATCAATTAAGACTTTATCGATACCCAACTTGAAGAAATATCTTCTATCCTCACCTCACCGTTAACTGTGATATGCGAGACACAGCCATTCAGCGACTGTGTGACTGGTCCCTCACCCCAATGATAACTGGCGTAATCACCCTCGTGGGCTAACCCACCCACTTGAAGGGGACCTGACCCAATCCATGACACCAAGCGATCAGGGCGAATCAAGGGAGCCCTGGCTGCACAGTGGGCATCGTCCGTTTGATATTTCCAACTTTGACCGCAGGCGTCAATTACCATCGACACTCCCTGAAAATCACATAAATCATTGGTTTAGTTGACGCCAAATTTCATGAAAAGCCTGCGTATGTTTTTATGGAGAAAAAATTTTCATTATTATTATTATTATTATTATTATTATTATTATTATTATAAGCCAGGTTATAACCCTAGTTAGAAAAGCAAGATGCTATAAGTCTAAGGGCTCCAACTGGAAAAATAGCCCTGTGAGGAAAGGAAAATGTTTTAATGAAGAAACAAAGCTTTTGTTATTATTATAAGTCAGACTATAACCCTAGTTGAAAAAGCATGATGCTATAAGCCCAAGGGCTCCAACAGGGAAAAGTAGCCCAGTGAGGAAAGGAAATTTTTCTGGAGAAACAAACCTCTTATTATTATTATTATTATTATTATTATTATTATTATTATTATTATAAGCCAAGCTACAACCCTAGTTGGAAAAGAAAGTTGTTATAAGCCCAAGGGCTTCAACAGGGGAAAATAGTCCAGTGAGGAAAGGAAAATGTTTTAATGGAGAAACAAACCTTTTATTATTATTATTATTATTATTATTATTATTATTATTATTATTATTATAAGCCAGGTTATAACCCTAGTTAGAAAAGCAAGATGCTATAAGTCTAAGGGTTCCAACTGGAAAAAATAGCCCAGTGAGGAAAGGAAAATGTTTTAACGAAGAAACAAAGCTTTTGTTATTATAAGCCAGATTATAACCCTAGTTGAAAAAAGCCTGATGCTATAAGTCCAAGGACTCCAAGGGGGAAAAAATAGCCCAGTGAGGAAAAGAAAATTGTTTTTATGGAGAACAAAACCTTTTATTACTATTAATTAAAAAAGCCAAGCTACAACCCTAGTTGGAAAAGCAAATTGCTATAAGGCCAAGGGCTCCAACAGGGAAAAAATAGCCCAGTGAGGAAAGGAAAATGTTTTTTTTATGGAGAAACAAACCTTTTATTATTATTATTATTATTATTATTATTATTATTATTATTATTATTATTATTATTATTATTATTATTAGCAAAGCTAAAACCCTAGTTTGAAAAGCAAGATGCTATAAGCCCAATGGCTCCAACAGGGAAAAATAGCCCACTGAGAAAAGGAAATAAGGAAATAAATAAGCTATAAGAAAAGCAATAAATAAAATGAAATAATTTGTTGTGTTTTTCTAATCTAAAAGATTAATGAAAATATTTTGACACTAAGATTGATAAATATTAATAAATTAATAAATCATGTTACATAGAAATTACGTCAATTATTCAGGGTATGCTAATCATTTAGGAGAAATTAGGATAAGGGAATGTTGAATGTTTGATCCATATATTCGATCAAGCATGCAAAATAAATATTTTCACACTAAAATTGATAAATATTGATAAATCATGTTACATAGAAATTACATTATATTGTTCAGGGTATGATATTCTTCTAAGAGAAATTAGGATAAGGGCATGTTGATTGTTTGATCCACAGACTTTATAAAGCATGCAAAATAAAAGGCTTTTTTTTTTTTTTATTAACAATTAGTAATATCTAAAAGCATTCAATGCTTGTACAGTAGTGCTCTTATTTCTTGCCATGAGGTTTAAACCTTCAATATATATTAGCTGCAGTAGTTGCCTTCCTTATATACGTAACACCTCTCCTTTTGGACACTTGAACAAAATTTCTTCTCATGGAAAAATAAAAACCTTCAATATATATTAGCTACAGTAGTTGCCTTCATTATATACATAATAACTCTCCCTTTGGACACTTGAACAAAATTCCTTCTCATATATTAAAAAAGAAAAAAAATCTTTATACACAAATTACTTTTACCTTGTGATCCAATTTGACGTGGATTGTATGCCATGATCCATCATTAACCTGGGTATCAACCTGCAGCCTCGCCCTGCCAGCCCAACTGTCTGTCACTAGTTGTGGATACCCATCGGACAGCTGAATGGCCATGAAGGGTAGCCTATCTCCAGTAATTTCAATAGGCCCTGAGTAAAGAACAAGCGCTTCTTTCTGTTGCGTCAGGATTTTCAGAGATATTGTGGATGGAAAACAGGGTGGAATGGAAGGCAGCCAGGACCATCCAGAACCCATGAATGAACGGAAGAGAACTTTGCAGTTGTAGCCCTTCGACCCTCCTGGACAGATGCATCTGTCATTGTCAAAAGAGGGTCAAAGTCAGTCTGTGGAAACTACTGAAGAGCTATGCTCCAGATATTACCTTAAAAAAAAAAAAAAAAAAAAAAACCTTTTAACTGTTATTACACTTGAGGGTACACTCGGGCACACTATTCTATCTTGTTTCTCGTCCTCTTGTTATGTTCAAATGTTTACAGTTTATTTGTGAAAGATTTATTTTAATGTTGTTATTGTTCTTCAACTTCTTGGAGCCCTTGGGCTTATAGCATCCTGCTTTCCCAACTAGGGCTGTAGCTTAGCAAATAATAATAATAATTATTATTATTGTTATTTTTATTATTATTATTATCATTATTATTATTATTATCATTGTTGTTGTTGTTGTTGTTGTTGTTTTTGTTGTTGTTGCTGTTGTTGTTGTTTTTGTTGTTATTGTTGTTATTATTATTATTATTATTATTATTAGTTGCTCAGCTACAATCCTAGTTGGAAAAGCAGCATGTTATAAGCCCAAGAGCTCCAACAGGGAAAAATAAACCTGTTTCTTTTTAGGGGAGAATTTCAAGTCAATATATTCTGTTCTTAAATTATCTTTTATTATTATTATTATTATTATTATTATTATTATTATTATTATTATTATTATTATTATTATTATTATATTTGCTAAGCTTCAATCCCAGTTGGAAAAGCAGAATGCTATAAGCCCAAGAGCTCCAACAGGGAAAATAGCCCAGTACGCAAAAAAGGAAAAACTACCAGGGAATTTTAAGAACAATAATAACATTGAAATAAATCTTTCATATATAAACTATAAACATTAGAAAATAACAAGAGGAACAGAAACAAGATAAAGAATAGTGTGCCATTAATTCTGGTACATTTCACGGGAAGCCAAGGAGAGGGCTGTGAGCAAATAACAATATATATATATTTTTTTAAAGCACTTGGTTAAATCAATAAAAAAATGCTATTGATCGCGTGTTTTACAAGCTCAGAAACTTTGTTTTAGAGGCAGCGTTGCCAACTGTTTCTCTTTTACTAAACACAGCGTTGCCAAATGTTTCTCTTTTGCTAAACACAGCATTGCTAAATGGTTCTCTTTTACTAAACACAACGTTGCTAAATGTTTCTCTTTTGCTTCACACAGTGTTGCCAAATGGTTTTCTTTTGCTAAACACAACGTTGAGAAATGTTCCTCTTTGGCGAAACACAGCGATGCCAAATGTTTTTCTTTTGCTAAACACAGCGTTGCCAAATGTTTCTCTTTTGTTAAACACATCGTTGCCAAATGTTTCTTGTTTGCTATACACAGCATTACCAAATGTTTCTCTTCTGCTAAACAGTATTACCAAATATCTCTCTATTGTTCTAAACACAGCGCTGCCAAATGTTTCTCTTTTGCTAAACACAGCGTAGCCAAATGTTTCTCTTTTGATAAACACAGTGTTGCCAAATGTTTCTCTTTTGCTGAACACATTGATGCTAAATGTTTCTCTTTTCCTAAACACAGCGATACTAAATGTTTCTCTTTTGCTAAACACAGTGTTACCAAATGTTTCTCTTCTGCTAAACAGTGTTGCTAAATGTTTCTCTATATTTCTAAACACAGCGATGCCAAATGTTTCTCTTTTGCTAAACACAGCATAGCCAAATGTTTCTCTTTTGCTAAACACAGTGTTGCCAAATGTTTCTCTTCTGCTGAACACAACTCTGCCAAATGTTTCTCTTTTGCTAAACACAGCGATGCCAAATGTTTCTCTTTTGTTAAACACAGTGTTGCCAAATGTTTCTCTTTTGCTGAACACAGCTCTGCCAAATGTTTCTCTTTTGCTGAACACAACTCTGCCAAATGTTTCTCTTTTGTTGAACACAACGATGCCAAATGTTTCTCTTTTGCTAAACACAACTCTGCCAAATGTTTCTCTTTTGCTGAACACAACTCTGCCAAATGTTTCTATTGCTAAACACTGCGATGCCAAATGTTCCTCTATTGCTAAACACAGCGTTGCCAACTGTTCCTCTTTTGCTAAACACAGCGTTGCCAAATGTTCCTCTTTTACTAAACACAATGTTGCCAACTGTTTCTCTTTTACTAAACACATCCTTGCCAAATGTGCCTTTTTTGCTAAACACATCATTGCCAAATGTTTCTCTTTCGCTAAACACAGCGTTGCCAAATGTTTCTCTTTTGTTAAACAGAGTGTTGCCAAATGTTTCTCTTTTGCTAAACACAGCGCTGGCAAATGTTTTTCTTTTTTACTGAACACAGCGTTGCTAAATGTTTCTCTTTTGTTAAACACAGTGTTGCCAAATGTTTCTCTTTTGCTAAACACAGCATTGCCAAATGTTTCTCTTTTGCTAAACACAGCGTTGCTAAATGTTTCTCTTTTTCTAAACACAGCGTTGCCAACTAATCCTCTTTTGCTAAACACAGCATTGCTAAATGTTCCTCTTTTACTAAACACAGCGTTGCCAATTGTTTCTCTTTTACTAAACACAGCATTGCCAAATGTTTCTTTTTTGCTAAACACAGCATTGCCAAATGTTTCTCTTTTGCTAAACACAGCATTGCCAAATGTTTCTCTTTTGCTAAACACAGCATTGCTAAATGTTTCTCTTTTGCTAAAAACAGCGTTTCTAAATGTTTCTCTTTTGCTAAACACAGCGTTACCAACTAATCCTCTTTTGCTAAACACAGCGTTGCCAACTAATCCTCTTTTGCTAAACTCAGCATTGCCAAATGTTCCTCTTTTACTATACACAGCGTTGCCAAATGTTCCTTTTTTGCTAAACACAGCATTGCCAAATGTTTCTCTTTTGCTAAACAGAGCGTTGCCAAAGGTTTTGTTTTTGATAAACACAGCACTGCCAAATGTTTCTCTTTTGCTAAACAGAGCGTTGCCAAATGTTTTTCTTTTACTAAACACAGCGTTACCAAAGGTTTCTCTTTTTCTAAACACAGAACTGCCAAATGTTTCTCTTTTGCTAAACACAGCGTTGCCAAATTTACAACTATCAGATGTCTCCTTAGCTTCCCGGGAAGTGTACCGGAATTGATTAAGCCAACTGTACCCTCGAGCAAGGTTATACTCTCAAGAGTTTTGGTTACAGCAGTAACTTTTACCTGAATTTGGAAGTCTTACCTTTTTCCTTTAGAGAACTGTACGCATCTGCCACCGTTTAAACAGGACCCTGGTAAGCAAGACTGTTCTTGGTTGGGTTGTGACATGGAAAGAGTCTTGCAGTCATAAAAGTGCTTCAGCCGAGGGGTCACTAGGGCAGTATTGTTTGTGTCTATGACCTAGAGAGGATTAGATTTTGTTAGTAGATGCTTACATTAATATTATACACTGAAATCTCTGAAAAATATAAGTTTTGTAAACTAATATTATACACTGAAATCTCTAAAAATATAAGTTTCGTCCATTAATATTATACACTGAAATCTCTGAAAAATATAAGTTTTGTACACTAATATTATACACTGAAATCTCTAAAAATATAAGTTTCGTCCATTATTATTATGCACTGAAATTGAAAAATATAAGTTTTGTACACTAATATTATACACTGAAATCTCTAAAAAAAAAAAAAAAAAAAAAAAAAAAAAATAAATAGGATACAAAAACCGTGCTCAGCCGAGGTGTCACTATACACAATTTTTTTAATGAGGCGCATTTGCACTGACTTGCAAAAGTGCCCTTTTAGCCCGGAAAAGTTTGATAATCGCTGATTGGTTTTATTCGCAGCAGTGCCCTTTTAGCTCGGAAGAGTTTCCCAATCGCTGATTGGTTGGACAAAATAATTCTAACCAATCAGCGATTAGGAAAGTTTTCCGAGCTGAAAGGGTACTCTTGCAAGTAAGTGCAAATGCGCCTCATTAAAAAAATTGACTATAGGACACTACTGCTTGTGTCTATGTCCTAGATATGATTAGATTATGTTATTAGATTCGTGTTTTAATATTTTACACTGAAAACTAAAAATATAAGAACCAGTGTTTCCTCTAATCTGAGATATATGCAGATTTCAGAAGCTGTGAACAAAATTTAATGACCAACCCTGACTATTTAATAAACGTCTAGAGCCCAAGTAAATAGATATTTTATATCTTTTGGAGGATTTTTTCTCAAATTTTGGTTTAGATATTTTAAGCCTTTGTTGGTGAAGTTTGTTTTCTAATCATTGCTTGTTTCCAGAAAATACAAGCAAGCTTTTTATATAAATATTTATAAGTTATATCTACTTATTTGTTTTCCAGTAATTATTACATTTTTAGTTATTTAGCGCACTTGAATTTTGCATTTAGTAAAAGTTAAATTTTACGTATGTTAAAACTTGAATTTTGCATTTAGTAAAAGTTAAATTTTACGTATGTTAAAACTCGAATTTTGCATTTAGTAAAAGTTAAATTTTTACGTATGTTAAAACTTGAATTTTGCATTTGTTATAACTTAAATTTTGCATTTGTTAAAACTTAAAGTTTGCATTTAAAAGTAAAATTTTGCGATTGTTAAAACTTAAATTTTGCGTTTGTTAATATTCTAATTTTTCGTTTGTTAAAACTTAAATTTAGGGTTTGTTAAAACTTAAATTTTGCAATTGTTAAAACTTTAATTTTGCATTTGTTGAAACATAAATTTTGCGTTTGTTAAAATTTCAATTTTGCGTTTGTTAAAACTTTAATTTTGCGTCTGTTAAAACTTTAATTTTGCGTTTGTTAAAACTTTTATTTTGCTTTTGTTAAAACTTTAATTTTGCAATTGTTAAAACTTTAATATTGCGCTTGTTAAAATTCTAAATTTTGCAGTGGTTAAAACTTTAATTTTGCGTTTGTTAAAACTTTAATTTTGCGTTTGTTGAAACTTTAATTTTGCGTTTGTTAAAACTTAAATTTTGCACTTGATAAAACTTTAATTTTCCGTTTGTTAAAACTTGAATTTTTCATTTGTTCAAACTTAAATTTTGCGGTTGTTAAAACTTAAATTTTTGCATTTGTTATAACTACTTTGTTAAAACTAAAATTTTGCGTTTATTAAAACTCAAATTTTGCAATCTTATTTTTTTAATTATTATTTTTTTTTTTTGGGGTGGGGACTAGATTGGGTTGAGAACTAAAATAGGCAGACCTTCGATGAAAATTCAAATTACTAATATGCCTACCTGCAGAAAATTCGTTTGAGTGGTTGAGAAATGTACAAAGATCTGTCGTGTGAACACATCTTATTTTTTAAACTTTTTTTTTTTTTTTTTTTTTTTTTTTTTAGTTGAGGGGGGGGGGGGGAAGGGGGGGCAATGTTGGGTTGACAACTAAAACAGGTAAACGTTGAATGAAACTTCAAATTAATTAAATTATATCTCTACCCGCAGAAAGTTCGTTTGAGTGGTTAAGAAATGTCCAAAGATGCGTCATTTGACCACATATTTTTTAAACTTTTCTGGGGCGAGGTAAACGTTCAATGAAACATTGAATGAATTATATCCCTACATGCAGAAAATGTGTTTGAGTGGTTAAGAAATGTACATATTTTTCACAATTTTTTTTTTTTTTTTTTTTTTTTTTTTGCCTGGAGGGTCCCTAGTTTGGGTTAAGAACTAAAATAGATAGACGTTCAATGAAACTTTAAATTAATTATATCCTTATCAGCAAAAAATGTGTTTGAGTGGTTAAGAAATGTACATATTTTTCACAATTTTTTTTTTTTTTTTTTTTTTTTTGCCTGGAGGGTCCCTAGTTTGGGTTAAGAACTAAAATAGATAGACGTTCAATGAAACTTTAAATTAATTATATCCTTATCAGCAAAAAATGTGTTTGAGTGGTTAAGAAATGTACATATTTTTCACAATTTTTTTTTTTTTTTTTTTTTTTTTTTGCCTGGAGGGTCCCTAGTTTGGGTTAAGAACTAAAATAGATAGACGTTCAATGAAACTTTAAATTAATTATATCCTTATCAGCAAAAAATGTGTTTGAGTGGTTAAGAAATGTACATATTTTTCACAATTTTTTTTTTTTTTTTTTTTTTTTGCCTGGAGGGTCCCTAGTTTGGGTTAAGAACTAAAATAGATAGACGTTCAATGAAACTTTAAATTAATTATATCCTTATCAGCAAAAAATGTGTTTGAGTGGTTAAGAAATGTACATATTTTTCACAATTTTTTTTTTTTTTTTTTTTTTTTTTTTTTTTTTTGCCTGGAGGGTCCCTAGTTTGGGTTAAGAACTAAAATAGATAGACGTTCAATGAAACTTTAAATTAATTATATCCTTATCAGCAAAAAATGTGTTTGAGTGGTTAAGAAATGTACATATTTTTCACATTTTTTTTTTTTTTTTTTTTTTTTTTTTTTTTTGCCTGGAGGGTCCCTAGTTTGGGTTAAGAACTAAAATAGATAGACGTTCAATGAAACTTTAAATTAATTATATCCTTATCAGCAAAAAATGTGTTTGAGTGGTTAAGAAATGTACATATTTTTCACATTTTTTTTTTTTTTTTTTTTTTTTTTTTTTTTTTTGCCTGGAGGGTCCCTAGTTTGGGTTAAGAACTAAAATAGATAGACGTTCAATGAAACTTTAAATTAATTATATCCTTATCAGCAAAAAATGTGTTTGAGTGGTTAAGAAATGTACAAAGATGCATCATTTGACCACATGTTTTTTAAACTTTTTTTATTTGGAATGTGCCTACATTGGGTTGAGAACTGAAATAGGCAGACGTTCAATGAAACCTCAAATCAAGTTTATCGTATCCCTACCTGCAGAAAAGTCTTTTTTTTTTTTTTTTTTTTTTTTTTTTTTTTTTTTTTTTTTTTTTTTTGTGGAGGGGGGTTGCTAGATAGGGTTGAGAACTCAAACAGGTAAACGTTCAATGAAACTTCAAATTAATTATATCCCTACCTGCAGAAAATTCGTTTGTGTGCTTAAGAAATGCACAAAGATCTGTCGTGTGACCGCATTTTTTTTGGGGGGTGGGGTGGGGGGTCCTAGATTGTATGATAACTAAAACAGGTAGACTTTCAATGAAACCTCAAATCAAGTTGATCATATCCCTACCTGCAGATGTATGGCACTTGAGGACACTGATGCCATGGGGCTTGGTCCTCCACTGGCATCAGCTCTATACTGCGTAGTGTAGAAATCCTTGATTTCCATCATTTTGCTCATTTTATCTGTAGTACCAATTCCATCGGCATCCCCGTCAGTATTTTTAAATGGGTTATCTCCTTGGGCCTCTGTTGTTGTTTCATCCTTGTATTTTATGGCTTGGGGTTTGTTAGATTGAGGGTCGTGAAGGTTGTAATTTTCCTCTGGTCGAAAATACACATTGCCTAATTCCTCTGTGGTGACATTTAGTCTAGTGGATTTCTGCAGCTAGTGTGGAAAGATAATTGTTTTTAGTCATTATGAGTGGAATGTTTTCCAAATGTCTTGATTTTTTTTATTTATTATTATTATTATTATTATTATTATTATTAGCAAGACTAAAACCTTAGTTGGAAAACCAAGATGCTATAAGACCAAGGGCTCCAGCATGGAAAAATAGCCCAGTGAGGAAAGGAAATAAGGAAATGAATAAACGATATAAGAATTAATGAACAATTAAAATTAAATATTGTAAAAACATTAACATTAAAACCGATCTTTCATTATAAACAATAAAAAGACTTATGTCAGCCTGTTCAACATGAAAACATTTGCTGCAATTTTGAAGTTTCGAAGTTCTACCGTATGAGCCTAGCAGGTGAACATATTACATATTACAAAACAGTTTTCAAACTGAATCTTACCTGGCGTCTGTGTAGACTAAGCAGCCCTTTGAGTTTAACGGGATTCATGAAGTCCCCTCCTGTCTTATTTCTGACTGTAAGCCACACAGACACAGCAGACACTGAAGCCGCAGCATTTCCTGAAGGAGGGTGAAACGAAGCAAGAGAATCGTGGCCGTATTGTTGATGCCCAACGATTAAAGAAGAAAACTGAGATGCTTCAGAGATATGGTGACGGCCATCTTTGTTATTGTCATCAGTGTTACCAATCACACTGTTGTTGTTATCGTCAGTGTTACCATACACGCTGACGACCTCCAGAATGTTTTCTTCTTTTCCAACTATGGCAAGAATTTCTTCTGTTAGTTGACCTAGTACTCCTCCACCTTCCTACAATAAAGAAAAAAATTTGGGGTGTGTGTATATATATATATATATATATATATATATATATATATATATATATATATATATATATATATATATAGATATATATATATATATATATATATATATATATAGATATATATATATATATATATATATATATATATATATATATATATATATATATATATATATATATATATATATATATATACTGTATATATATATATATATATATATATATATATATATATATATATATATATATATATATATATATACAGTATATATATATATATATATATATATATATATATATATATATATATATATATATATATATATATGAGAGAGAGAGAGAGAGAGAGAGAGAGAGAGAGAGAGAGAGAGAGAGAGAGAGAGAGAGAGAGAGAGAGAAGGATGGATGCCACCTTTAAATGTTGAAACCATATATATACATATATATATACAGTATATATATATATATATATATATATATATATATATATATATATATATATATATATGTATGTATATATATGTATATATAAATATATATATATATATATATATATATATATATATATATATATATGTATATATATGTATATATATGTATATAAATATATATATATATATATATATATATATATATATATATATATATATATATATATATATATATATATATATATATATATATACACACACACATATATGGATGATAATCAACACAATATCGTTCTCAAATAGAAGTAAATTCCTATCTCATACTGAAAGGCAAGGTCGCTACTAACCATATCACCAGGAGTTTAAAATGAAATTGGAACCTAAGTGCTAACTGTACTTCAGGATTTACCTGGTGAGACATCAGTCTCAAATAAAACACTCCCGTATCTAAACAAACGCAGCATTATGAATAATAAATCAGAACTTTACTACATTCTTTAAGGACGATAATACCATCTACTCACCACGGGATTCCAGCCCTTAGTGATCCTATCTGGAGTGGTCGAGAAGAGTGTGATGGGCGTAGCATTCACAAGAGTTCTATGTTCCAGAGTCTTCACAATGACGGTCACGTTGGCTGATACGCCTCTCTGTCTGGTAACCCTGTCACTTACGGAAAACTGGAGGAGATGCCTGAAGAAGATAGAAATAGTTACTCGAATTATGATGTTTTTTGGGTATATTTTAGTTGCGAAGGTTATGTTTTGATAGGCGTATTTATTTGTTTGAATGTCTGTATGTGTGTGTTTGTGATTATAACAATAAAACTATTTGACCGAATGTCATGATATTTTTGGGATGATTGGCCATAATCCAAAGACAATTTGATTAGATTTTCGGAGTGATTGGGTCAAAAGTTAAGCTCAAGGTCACGGAAAGGTCAAAAACATTTTTTTTTCTTTTTTTTTTCTTTTGCTATGTATTGGCCATTGCTTATCTGATTTGCATGAAACTAGTGCCAAAATATGCAAAAGTCAATTGCCCATTTATATATATATATATATATATATATATATATATATATATATATATATATATATATATATATATATATATATATATATATACAACATGATATAGGTGTAGGTATGCGCTCTACCGAGTGGCCATTCTAGTTCAATCTAGTTTACTGGTGTGTCGAACCTTATAGTAATAAAGAAAAAGTTTTATGTAGAGTTTCCTTCTTTTATTTTTGTATTTCATAATCAAAAAGCATACGGATGATGTATGAATTTCCTTTATAGATATTCATGTAAGTACATATATATTCATTGTATTACTGACAGCATATCGATCCTAGCTTGTGACCGTGAATTTAAGCTTTTTACTGTGGAGGTTACTTGTGTGGTTGGGCACCACGGGGTAGGGTGGTTGAAACTAACCACCTTTTAACTCGTATTCTAACAGATTATTATTATTATTATTATTATTATTATTATTATTATTATTATTATTATTATTAGCTAAGCTACAATCCTAGTTTGAAAAGCAAGATGATATAAGCCCATGGGCTCCAACATGGTTAAATAGCCCATTGAGGAAAGGAAATAAGAAAATAAATAAACGATACAAGAAATAATGAAAAATTAAAATGAAATATTTCAAAAACAGTAACAACATCAAAATAGATATTTCTTATATAAACTATAAAAAAAAAACATTGAACAATGCCGAGTGTTTAAGGAATTTATCTTGAAAAAAGAAGAAAATATACCTCAAATCTTAACTATAATTTTGTCTTTTAATTCAAGGCTTGAATGAATAGTTGGATGAGGGGGAAACTTTGTCTTTTGTAAATTAGAATTTGACTTTTAAGTGAAAAGGATTAAATTATAAAAGGTTTCCTTTAACTTTAAATTTTAATAAAAAAATTGAGAAGTTTTTCTTTTAATTTGTTAGGGCGAAATTGATACCAATTGTAGTTATCTAAATATAAGTTTAAAATATATTTATTGTTTTCAAAATTTATCCATTAATAATAGAAATGTAATGATAACTTATAACTTGGATTTCTTTTATGAAACTTGTAGTTATTTTGGTAGCTAATGGCTCGTGGATTGATGAATTCGTAATTTTATAGGTCATAAATTAAATGTATTGGGGTTGACCTCCGGGATTTATGACACCTCCATTGATTATCGTTATGCAATGATATTTTTTTTATCGTAGTTTTCGATGAACGTTATAGTTGGAAAAGAACATAAGTATATATATATATATATATATATATATATATATATATATATATATATATATATATATATATATAGATATAGATATAGATATAGATATAGATATATATATAGATATAGATATATATATATGTGTATATATATATATATATATATATATATATATATATAACGGATTTTGAGCGAAGCGAAAAATCTATTTTTGGGTGAGATGGCCATGTCGTCCTGATGGAAGTTCCTATAGGGTAGCTTCCTAGGGTATATTACAACTACGGCGATATTCCCAGAGAATTTACCTTAAGGTACCAGAATTCTAACTCCTGGAGCGAGTATCCCTCGTGAAAGGGATATCGCGACATATCAGAGGACGTATTCTAGACACGTCACATGGCAATCTACATCCTGGACAGAGATTTCGTCTCGTAGGAGGTGACTGACGAGATACGAATTCGGGAAAGAAAAAGGGGGAGCCGCTCCCAAGGCTTCCCTATCCCCCGATTCGTATGCGTGCCTGGCGCCAATCCTGGCGCCATCTGTATTCCTTGTAGCGTACATGAGGTGCTACAGATACTGTATGTAGGGAGGGGTCCTACAGCCCTTTCTTAGAAAGGCAAGGGCGGGTCCATCAGGACGACATGGCCATCTCACCCAAAAATAGATTTTTCGCTTCGCTCAAAATCCGTTTTTTGGGCTCAAGCCATGTCGTCCTGATGGAAGTGTACCAGAGCATTACTGTATCTGTGGATTCTCAGAACGTGCCGTACTCCCCGGAGGTAATTTTTTCCCGGTCGACTAGACCTAGAGACCTAAGATGTTACCGTTATACATCTTTTCAACTAACTATAAACTATGTTAGAGCTTCCTGCCCCCTACAGGGAAGAGTCCTACTAGACTCTGGAAAAGTCTCGAAGAGTACATATATCTATGTATGAATACCAGGTAAGCTAATATAGTGGTCTCGCCCTATATTAAGTAAAGCATAGTTTGTAAAGGACCACTGCGTCAATATGAAATATCGACCAGTTTTCCGCACAATACTTGTATTGGACAAAGGTTTTATATCCGCATAGGAGGAAAACCAATGCAACATAGCTTGCATAAAGGAACAATTCTATTAGAATTATCCCAGATAAGGTACATAGAATGAATGCTCAATTATACCAATAAATTGACACAGGTGAAGGAGACGCAAGGTACTCAAGAACCAGATTATTGACAGGCAATAAATAGACAGGTTAACCACAATTATATATATATATATATATATATATATATATATATATATATATATATATATATATATATATATATATATATATATATAAGAAGAGGATAACCTAAAACTTTAAGCATAAGTATGATAGTAAACAGAGCTTGTTTGTCTGAAAGAAAAAACATTAGATGCCACTTTCAAGATACCGAGGTATCAAAGTCACAAAAGCCTGTATTACAAATCAATGACATTAGCGTTAGAAACGCTCGGCACACATGTCTGCACTTATGCTAGGTTCACCTTCGGAAATGGAACAGTCTGGATGGGCAACACAGTGCCCTCACTTAGTTTGTAGTACAGTATGTAACTACACACTCACCCTGGAATTAATCGTCCCAATTAAGACCACTGTTCCTCGCAGAGTTAAACAGTAGGGTTAACACCGCGACCCACTGCTACCACAGATCTCTTTTAGTTCCTCTACTTGCTTCGCATAGTGGCGAAAGAACACTCTGGAAGACTTCCAGCCAGTGTATGAACGGAGATGTTCAAAATCCATACAATTAAAGAAATTTAAGAATGAGGCAACTTTCCTCGGATCGTGACCTGCGGTTGTATTGTCAGGATCCGCTCTGCGAATAAAATATGTGATTTTCGCTCTGAGTTGATTCAGAGATAAATTTGAGCCTGATGTTTCTCCCCTGAATAGTTGACCACCCTTGAAGTCTGAAGTTCTATGAAGATAGACCTTTAGGCATTCTACTGGACATAGAGATGCATCTTCTTTCAGAGGGCAGATTCTCCAGGGACCCCACCTGTTGGTGGGTAACTCATTCTTGGCGAGAAACGTAGGATCCGGAAACAGGTTCAGTTCTTCCCCATCCAGGAACTGAACACGACCTGCCTCTCTCGAGAGGCTACAATCTCACTAACCCTGGCCCCGGACGCGAGTGCAAAATAGGAAAATAACTTTTTGTGTCAAATCCTTTAACGCACACTCTTCATTGCTCAACAGAGAAGCGAAATGAAGAACTTGTCTAAAGACCATGAAATGGGCTTTGGAGGTGCTGAAGGTCTGAGCCTAGCACAGGCTTTCGGGACTTTATTAAAGATCTCGTTACCTAGGTCGACCTGGAAGGCATATAGAATGGGTCTTGTCAAAGCAGACTTACACGCTGAAATCGTGTTCGCTGCCAACCCTTGACCATGGAGGTGGGGAAAAAAGATAAGCAGAAGTCTGTCAAGATCTCCTGCGGAATCTTCGCCTTGACAAAAGGCCACCCATTTTCTCCAAGATGACTCATATTGCCTTCTAGTAGATTTGCACTTATATTCCTCAAGGAAGTCTATACTGGCTTTCGAAATCCCGAAACGCTTTCTCACCGCTAGGGAGAGAAAATCATGAACTGCAGGGTCCGGGTTTTCTGTAATGAAGCGCAGACAGTTGACTTCTGGACTCGCCGGGTCAGAACTGGATCTGGTAGTGGTACAAACTTCAGCTACAGTTCCAATGCCAGGAGGAACCACACGCTGTTCGGCCACTTGTGGGCCACTATTGCCGCTACCCTTTGAAGGATCTCAGTTTGTTGAGGACCCTCAACAGAAGGTTGTGAGGAGGGAACAGATAAATCTTGGACCATCTGTTCCAGTCGAGGGACATCGCGTCCACTGCTTCCGCTAAGGGGTCCTCGTACGGGGCACGTACAGGGGCAACTTCTTGTTGTCTTTCGTCGCAAAGAGGTCTATCTGCAGTTCTGGGACTGATTCAGAATGAAGGAGAATGATCCTGCGTCTAAGGACCATTCCGACTCTATCGGTGTGAACCTGGATAGAGCGTCCGCTGTCACATTGCGGACTCCTTGAAGGTGAACTGCCGACAGGTACCACTTCTTCTTTTCCGCCAATCGGAAGACGGCCAACATCACCTGGTTGAGAGGTGGTGACCTCGATCCTTGTCGATTCAAGTATCTCACAACTACCTCGCTGTCTATCACCACTTTATGTGGAACGAATGACGCGGGGAGACTTTCTTTAAGGTAAGGAGCACTGCCCTAGCTTCTAGAAAGTTTTATGAGAAAGGTCTTGAATAGCCTGGACCAAGTCCCCTGGACTTTTTTCCGATGAGAGTGACCTCCCCATCCCTCCTTCGAGGCGTCTTGAGTGAATCGTCACCGACGGGGGAGGTGGCTGAAGAAGAACCTGACTTCTTTAGATGTCTGGCTTGGGACCAAGGCCTGAGAAGAGTACTTAGCCGAAGCGGCTGGTCTTCTCAGATCTCTTCACGCGTTTGATGCATAACTTCTCCAAACTCCGATTGCATCCTTTAGCTGTGCTCTTAGCACTGGGTCTGTCACCGAAGCAAACTGGAGAGAGCGCAGTACTCTCTCCTGCTCGTGTCTTGATATCCTTTCGGAATCTTGAAGTCTCTTGACAGAACCCGCTATCTCCTTCCTTTTCTTCGCCGGGGTGGAGAAACGGTGTGACAAAAGGTCCCAGTGGATCTTAGCCACTGGAACTTTTGAGATGGAGAAAGTTGATACTTTTTCTGTTGATCTTGAAGCCTAGGTACTCTAGGAACTGGATCACTTGACTGGAAGCTTGCAAGCATTCTGTCTCGGATGCTGCCCACACCAACCAGTCGTCCAGGTAGGCTACTACCTGAATTCCCTTTAGGCGAAATTGTTTGAGAGCTACGCTCGCAAGCTTCGTAAAAATCCTTGGGGCTATGTTTAGCCCGAATGGCATGGCTCCGAAGGCGTATAGTCTTCGTTGTAGCCTGAACCCTAGGTAGGGGGAGAGTCGATGGCTAATTGGAATGTGCCAGTAGGCGTCTGACAAGTCTATAGAGACGGAATATGCCCTCTTGGGCAGTAAGGTCCTTATGTGTTGCAGTGTTAGCATTTTGAATTTGCAATTCACTATGAACTTGTTAAGTGGCGACAAGTCCAGAATGACTCTGAGCTTTTCCGAGTCTTTCTTGGGAACACAAAACAGCCTCCCTTAGAAATTGATGGGCTTCACTCTTTTTCTCCAACAGTTCTTGAACGTACTCCTCCATAACGGGGGTGGAGTGTTGGAAAAACCGAAGGTACGGGGGTGGAGTGCTGTACCAGCTCCCGCCCAGTCCATTCTTGAGTAGGCTGTGGGCCCAGGGATCGAAGGTCCACCGATCCCGAAATTTCAGAAGTCTCCCTCCTACCGGTATCACCTCACTTGGACTGCCGTCCTGAGGTCTTGCCTTCCTGACCACGACCACCCCTGAATCCCCTTCCCCTTGAGGGGCGTCTAGACGAGCCTCTGGCTGCTCCTCTAGGCTTTGCTCGAAAGGAAGTAGAATGCCCTTCGAACGCTGGGGTGAATGCCGTGGACTGTGTCGACACGGCCTGGGGTACCCATTGAAAGGTGGTCGGGGTTTGTGCCACGATCTGGGGCACTGGGGGCAATGGCAATTGCAGTTGCTGTTGCTGTCTAAGAGGCTTGGCTGGCCGAGACGGTAGCCTAGTCCTCATAGTCTTCCTCTTTGGTTGAGGACCCTCATCCGGGGAAGACTTTCTTTTGATAGCCAGGCCCCACTTCTGGAGAAGGTTCTATTCTCCAAGGCGGCTTTATCAACAACTTCTTTGACCAAGTCGGTAGGGAAAAAGGTCTTTTCCCCAAATGTTGGAGGAGATTAGTTTCTTTAGCTCGTGCCTCACCGTAGCCGAGGTAAACACGAACCCCCTACAAGCTCTCCTTGCCTTGACGAAGCCATAAAGGTCCTTCGTCACTGTGGCCAGATGAGGCTTGGCCACTACCATGAACATTTCATGGACCTTGGGGTCACTTGCCATCGTCTCGAGAGTAGTCTGAAGAGACATTGAGGCAGTCAGTCTATCTTTTGTATCGAACTCACTTCTCAAAAGAAAGTCAGACAGCTTAGGGAGGTCCTTGCCGAACTGACGTCCGGCAATATCAGCCTCCAACTTTCCCACTGAGAACGTAAGATGGACGTCCTTCCAGTCTTTGTGGTCCATAGGCAGAGCCAGCGACAAGGGTTTACACTCCTCTAGGGAGGGGCAAGACTTGCCGGCCTCGATTGCTTTTAGTACAGCCAGAAACCCTTTCTGTAAAAGGGGGAAGGCTCTAGTAGGCGAGGACACAAAGGAAGGGAGCTTCCTATTCAATGCAGCTACCTTTGAGTTAGAGAAGCCCCTCTCTTTCATCGAGGATGAAAGTAGAGCTTGAGCCTTAGCATGGTCCATCACTATGACCTCCTTCGGCTCTGTCTCCTCCTTTGAAGCTGGTTCCTTCCTCAGCCGGACATAACAGTCCGGATATGATGCCTTGCTGGGCCAGAATTCCACCCTCCAGGGGAACTGAGCCCAGCTTATCCGAGATGACGATCTTTCCAGTCGTCATCGGCATGTGCTCAGCATACCTCCATGCATGGTTAGCATCTGAGCACAAGGGAAGGTCTTTCACATTGAGCTTTTTCTGGGGCCCATGTGATTCTGCAAGGCACTGCATTCGCAGTTCCATTGCAGCCGCCTTCTCCTGATTCTCCTTCTGCATTTGTTGGATCATTCCAACAATAGAAGAGAGGGCCTGTCCCAGCTCTACTGGGAGACCGGCCGATGTAGAGGGGCTTGAACTTCATCCTGGGCTTCTGCCAGGAGGTCTTCCTCCTGACACCCGTCCACATCAGACATCCTGTCATTTAGCTGGATGTCTTGCATCGCGACCGCGACTTCAGCATCCACCTGGATCTGAACTTAGGGGATCTCCTCTTGAGGCTGGGGAATCACTGCATCAGCTGATGCCTTAGGGAAAGGATACGCCCTCATCTTCTCACTTGGAAGATAAGGGCCAGAAGTGTTCTTTTGGAAGCCCCTTACCCAGGTACGAAGCTTCTTCCTAGCTATTTAAATGTCTCATTAATCAGGTTAGTGCACACAGTACATACCTGAGGGTCCCAATACCGGAGATCATCCTTGGAGACAGCGTATGCTGCGTGTCTCCTACAAAACTCATGTCCGCAGAGGTTCTTGCTGCTGACATTGCAGAAAGCACTTCCCCACTTCGGAGTGTCCTTCTGTAAAGAGAAGAAATTTCCATGAGTATCAAGTGAACTATGTATCACTGGATATGCATAGTATAGCATAACAATTCAGAAAGGAAAGACACACACTTGTGTTTCCCTCACAACCCATTGTTGCAGCCTTCCAGATAATAAAATCAAAAATGGTTTATCTCTTCTAGAGTAACCAGTGCTAGGTTTCCAGAGGAAACAGGTGGAGCTCACACCTAAGCAATGATTTTAAAATCCTGGATAATAGACAGGGAAGAACTCAGCTTCCTATCTGAGGGCAACAGCAAAGGGATGTGCAAGAAAACACAATAGTGTTAGAAGATACAGTGCTGTACCAAAACCTTTACTATAGTTTTCTTCTTACTGTATATGCTATACAGAAGAATACTAGTACAGTATAGGGGGATGTGTGCCGGCCTGCCTTTGCCGGCCGGCACACACCACAACTAGCTTTAAAGTATACTACTTAACAGCTATAGGGCGGCAGCACTCTGGTTCAAATGCCTATGCCGGTCGGCAGCAACTGCCGGCCGGTAACAGCCAGTGTTGGCCGGCAATGGCTGCCGGCCAGCAACTACACAA
>NC_090729.1:113281304-113286304 GCF_036898095.1 Palaemon carinicauda
AATCAGTGAGTATATACACTTAGAAAATATAAAAGGAGTTTATTAGTGTAGCTGTTATATAATTTAGTGGAGGATTGTAAGATGAGAGAAAACAATTAATCAGTGACTATATACACTTAGAAAATATAAAAGGATTTTATTAGTGTAGCTGTTATATAATTTAGTGGAGGATTTTAAGACGAGAGAAAAAAATAACCAGTGAGTATATACACCTAGAAAATATAAAAGGAGTTCATTATCGTAGCTGTTATATAATTTAGTGGAGGATTGTAAGATGAGAGAAAAAAATAATCAGTGAGTATATACACTTAGAAAATATAAAAGGAGTTCATTATCGTAGCTGTTATATAATTTAGTGGAGGATTGTAAGATGAGAGAAAACAATTAATCAGTGAGTATATACACTTAGAAAATATAAAAGGAGTTCATTATCGTAGCTGTTATATAATTTAGTGGAGGATTGTAAGATGAGAGAAAACAATTAATCAGTGAGTATATACACTTAGAAAATATAAAAGGAGTTCATTATCGTAGCTGTTATATATTTTAGTGGAGGATTGAAAGATGAGAGAAAATATTAATCAGTGAGTCTATACACTTAGAAAATATAAAAGGAGTTGATTAGTGTAGCTGTTATATAATTTAGTGGAGGATTGTAAGATGAGAGAAAAAAATAATCAGTGAGTATATACACTTAGAAAATATAAAAGGAGTTCATTAGTGTAGCTGTTATATAATTTAGTGGAGGATTGTAAGATGAGAGAAAACAATAATCAGTGAGTATATACACTTAGAGAATATAAAAGGAGTTGATTAGTGTAGCTGTTATATATTCTAGTGGAGGATTGTAATATGAGAGAAAAACAATTATCAATGAGTATATGCATGTAAAAAAATAAAAAGGAGTTCATTGGCGTAGCTATTATATATTTTAGTGGAGGATTGTAAGATGAGAGGAAATATATTCATCACTGATTATTTGAAAAATGAAGGCAACTGTGCTTACCCCCATACAAAAAAAAAAAAAAAAAAAAAAAAGAATAATAATAAACCACGTTAATAAAAGTAGCAGCTGCTCGAGTGGTAATGACTTATGAGCAAGAAAGGCTTCGTTGCTCCCTTTATATGCTGAATCTACTGAATTTGTGGAACTTTCCATTTTGATGGAAAGATACTAACATCCATAGACTAAGACACGTCACTTATAAGAGAGTCCAATGATCTCAGTAACAGTTTATACAATTCATAGTACTCTTATAAAAGGTCAATGATCTCATTGTATAAAATTGAAATAACACATATATAGAATTCTGTCCAGTTTTGGATATATATATATATATATATATATATATATATATATATATATATATATATATATATATATATATATATATATATATGATATATATATTTATCTATATATATCATTGGCCGTTACTAGTCCACTGTAGAACAAAGGCCTCAGACATGTCCTCTCACTTGCGTTTGCTTATGGTCTTTCTGTGTTATTCCACGCTCGCAAATTTCCTTCGTTCGTCGACCCATCGTCTTCTTTTCTTTCCTCATTTTCTTTTACAATCTCCAGGAACCCATTCTGTTATTCTTGAAGTCCATCTATTGTCTGCCATTCTCATTATATGTCCTGCCCATGTCCATTTCTTTTTCTTACATGTTATTAGAATATCCTCTAATTTATTTCGTCTGGTATCCATATTGGTCTTTTCTGTCCCTTAGTTTTATTCCCATCATTATTATTTCCATAATTCTTTGAGTTGTAACTAGCTTATGTTTCAAGGCTTTAGTAAGGCTCCAAGCTTCCGATGCACAAGTTGATACTAGTAGAACCGACCCATTAAATACTTTTCATTTTAGAGAAAGTGGCATTTTACTTTTAATAATATCATTTTCATTACCAAATGCTCTCTATCTCATGCTCATCTTTCTTAATGTCAGTCCTAAGTACTATATTCATTAACAATCTTCAGAGACTCGTCCATAACTCTTTATTTGTTGTCTGTGCATTTTCACTGAACACTGTCTTAGTTTTATATATATATATATATATATATATATATATATATATATATATATATATATATATGTGTGTGTGTGTGTGTGTGTGTGTGTGTGTGTGTGTATCTGTGTGTGTTTGTGTGTTTGCGTGCGCGCGCACGTATGTATTGCAGGGAAGCATCCAATAGCTAAATCAGTAGGATGAAAAATTCATTAGTTATATCTTCCCTTTATGTACAGTGTTCTTTAACTCTCATCCATACAGTCCTTCCTAAACATGAATTCCGTATTCCACGACATTTATAACCCCAGAACGACCTAAACACAACTATTTCTATATATGAAACTCGTTTTATGTATATGAATAAATTGGTTTTTTTCTCGTAAGCACTATTCGTATGTCACTCGTAGAACGCCATAAGCATCAAGGCTTCTTCTATACTAATGGTCCATCGCTATAGTCTTATTGTAAGGCCTCGAAATTCAGGGACATATTTACCTCCGTCAACGAAGTTGGAAGGAGATTATGTTTTACCCACTGTTGGTTGTTTATGTGTGTGATTTTGTTTATGAACAGCTTCCTGGTCATCATTTTAGTCAGAGAGTAATGAAACTTGCAGGGATTAACTCTTATGTAAACAGCTGGTAATTACTAAATTTTAGAAGGTCCAGATCAAAGGTCAAGGTCACGGTCAAGCAAAATGTCCAATTCATTTAATCAGCTATAAGTTTGGACATCGTTGCCTCAGAGACTTCAAACTTGGTTCATATTTGAGTGTATGAAAATCCTCACCAATTAATACATGTCAAGGTCAAAGATCGAGCAAAAGGTCGAGAAATTAGCTGCCACGGCGGAGGTATGCGCTCAACTGAGTGTCCTTATAATCTTTCAATATCCATATATACTATTTCCTTGAGTGTGTCCCACCTCTCCTAAACGTTTTTACGTTTCTTTACTAACTTTAATTTCAAATCTTTCATCATGTAGTGTCCACTCTAGTGATCTACATATTTTTCGACATATGTTAAAAAAAAGAAAACTTCGCTTCTTTATTCTATTTTAAACTTCCTGATACGGCCTGTCTTCTATCTTTTTAATTGGTGATCTCTCTCTCTCTCTCTCTCTCTCTCTCTCTCTCTCTCTCTCTCTCTCTCTCTCTCTCTCTCTCTCTACGTTATTAGCCTTACAGCTTTACTCCTAAAGTTGTTATATATAACTACTTTATTCCTTTCCTTTCTAGAACGATATATATATATATATATATATATATATATATATATATATATATATATATATATATATATATATATATGCATATATATATTATATATATATGTGTGTGTGTGTGTCTCTCTCTCTCTCTCTCTCTCTCTCTCTCTCTCTCTCTCTCTCTCTAGATATATATATATATATATATATATATATATATATATATATATATATATATATATATATATATTGCATAAAGAATCTGGGAAAGGAAGAGAAGCCGATGAATTGACGAACTAAGATAATTTTCGAGTATATACTGGCATAGAAGACTATGAGCAGACACGAGTGGCAGGACATGTCTGAGACTTCTGTCTTGTAGTGGACTAGTAACGGCTGATATATATATATATATATATATATATATATATATATATATATATATATATATATATATATGTATATATATATATATATATATAATCTATATATATGTATGTATGTATATATATATATATATATATATATATATATATATATATATATATATATATCATATATATATATATATATATATATATATATATATGTACATATATATATTAATTTATATATATACAGTATATATATATATATATATATATATATTTATATATATATATATATATATATATATATATATATATATATATATATCATTGCGTTGTTAATTTCTTGATGTTGACATTGTCATTACTAATCTATATTCACATTAATTTTTCTTCAAAAGTAATGGACATTATCTCTCTCTCTCTCTCTCTCTCTCTCTCTCTCTCTCTCTCTCTCTCTCTCTCTCTCTCTCTCTCAAAGCAATCAACTAAAGTCAACTGCAAACCCAGGGTACCAATACCATGGATCAATTTCATTCCGTCATTTCTCTTTGTCGAATGGAACTCGCTCTTTGGTTTCGTCTTATTTGTTTTAACAAATTAAATTTATTATTTTCATTATCATCTTCATTATATTACACCATCCCCAACTACTCTTAGAAAAATAACTTCATCTCTCAGTAACTAAGCTTTGATTACAAATTATTCGTCTTTATAAATAACTTATAACTTTCTACTTTCTTACCCACTCACTCCCTGTATTAATAAAAGATAAAATAAACTCCCTCCCTGTATTGTTTACTGTAGACTTAATTAATGTTGTTCACGATAATTGGCAGTTAGAAAACAATTATGAGAGATTTTACCCAAGATTATAGCTTTAATCTTTCATATGATTTACCCTTATTTTAAATTTTATTTCATAGCCAATTATAGTTTAAAGGTTACTCATGAATAGTAGAAGCAATGGCAATGCCCTAGCATGATAATGCCCTAGATACTGACCATATATATATATAGCTAGGACCAGGGAGGACCAGGCAGCGGCTGGTGATGACTCACCAGGTAGACCAAAAGGATCTCTTAAGACCCCCTATCCTTAGCTCACAAGGATGGTTTGGTTAAATACATTACAAAAAACTATCAACTTTGAACGAGTCTCGAACCCCAGTTCATCACATCTCCAGGCAGGGTCGTTTTCTATAAGCTATCACAGCCCATTATTAACATTTTTCATATTAATATACATCTAAATTCTTTTACTCTAATTTCATAACGAAAATATATTCCTTTAGATGTGCGCTTGGAATTTGCATGAAGGCGTCGTGTCATTCATTCATTGTCTAGATTTTAAAAATTAATATTGCTTTCATTCACATGTAGATGGCATGGAATTTCCAGTTTCCATG
>NC_090729.1:113293804-113311112 GCF_036898095.1 Palaemon carinicauda
TCAAAGTTCATTTTCCAACGCTTGTTCTGCGGAGCTTTTGGACCCATTTCGTCAACATTCAAAAGGTTAACCGAATATGTGAAATTCCTTATTGTTATATTCTTGATGAATTGGAAGAGCTTAAACAATATCCGTGATAGAAAGGAGAAATATGAAACTCAATAGAACCATTAGATTATGATGATGATAATAATAATAATAATAATAATAATAATAATAATAATAATAATAATAATAATAATAATAATGATGATGATGATGATGATGATGATGATGATGATGATGATGATGATAATAATAATAAAGATACTGGTAATAATAATAATAATAATGATAATAATAATAATAATAATATTGATGATAATAATAATAATAATAATAATAATAATAATAGTAATAATAATAATAATGATATTCTAGTGATAAAATAATAATAATAATAATAATAATAATAATAATAATAATAATAATAATAATAATAATGAGCCACTTACGTAAGAGTATGATCACTAAAAAAATCAAATACGGTTCACACTCTGATGATGAATATCCCACCGAATTTGGAAACTTGCTGGATATGTGACTTGTTGTACACTGGTTCATGAAAATCATAGGGATTGAGAAGGTTTGGTTTTTAAATTTACCCTCGACTTTAAAAAATGGGTCAATGTTAAACTTATCATACCAAAGAGGGTCATGAAAGGTTAATTGTTTTGCATTTGACCTATTTAGAAGGAAAGGTTAAGGGATTGAGATGGTTTAGTTTTTAAATTTATCCATGCCTAAAAAAAATGGGTCAATGTTAAAATGATCATCCTAAAGAGGGTCATGAAAGGTTAATTGTTTTACATTTGACCTCTTTAGAATGAAAGGTTAAGGGATTTAGACGGTTTAGTTTTTAAATTTATCCATGCCTAAAAAAAATGGGTCAATGTTAAAATGATCATCCTAAAGAGGGTCATGAAAGGTTAATTGTTTTACATTTGACCTCTTTAGAATGAAAGGTTAAGGGATTTAGACGGTTTAGTTTTTAAATTTATCCATGACTAAAAAAAATGGGTCAATGTTAAAATGATCATCCTAAAGAGGGTCATGAAAGGTTAATTGTTTTACATTTGACCTCTTTAGAATGAAAGGTTAAGGGATTTAGACGGTTTAGTTTTTAAATTTATCCATGACTAAAAAAAATGGGTCAATGTTAAAATGATCATAGCCAAGAGGTTCATGAGAGATTAATTGTTTTTTACCTATATAGAATGAAAGGTTAAAGGTGTCTGGTTTCAGCTCCATTTTCATACTATTATGCATTTGAATAAAATAAAAAATCTTAAAAATTCATCTTCGCCAGACTTACCCCGTCTGGGTCACGCGCGTGGAAGGTCGCCAGTGCAGTTCCTCGTGGGGCATCCTCCTTGACGGATATCTGGGCATGAGTGGTGTCAAAGACTGGGGCATTGTCATTCACGTCCTGTATTTGAACTATCAACCAAGCGGTGTCAACGTGAGCTGGATTTTGCCAGCCTTCTTCTCCCTTTTAAAAATAGAATTTAATGTTTTAAAGGTTTAAGGGTAGGTCATGAATGGCAGAGGCAAGGGACAGTGACATTGCCCTATCAAGCAGGACAGTGCCCTAGAGACTGATCATATATACATATGATCGGTGCCAAAGTCACTCTCCACCCAAGCTAGGACAGAGGAGGGCCAGGCAATAGCTGCTGATGATTCAGCAGATAGACCTATAGGCTCCCCCAACCTCTTCCCCCTCTCATCCTTAGCTTACAAGGATAGTGAGGTTGCAGCGACAAAGGAAACTAACGGGTTTTGGGCGGGACTCGAACCCCAATCTGGCGTTCACTAATCAGGGGTTACCACATCGGCCACCACAACCCCTTTTAGAAGAAAAGTTATTGATTAAATGGACTATAAATAAGGCAACAGGAAATTATAGAATGGGGATAGGCCTACTCACAGAGTATCCTGTTAGCCGTGATTCTCTATATATGGAAATTGAATAGAGCGAAGAAAAGTGATTGGATAGACAAGATATCAACATCATCATCTCCTCTTACGCCTATTGACGCAAAGGGCCTCAAGAGGATTCATTGGCTAGATACATCAAAGGATAGTCAGTTCTTTGTGATGCTAAGTGTCTAAATTAAGTGACCTCTGCTGGTCCATAGTATTAGTATTAGACAAGATATAAATAAAGTTAAAAGTTCAATTGATAGAGGCTATGAATTTTGATAAATTGAACCTATACATCTATCCTTGACTGTCAGGAGTAATTAAGGCTTAATTATTTTATAGACACTTGTTATTCACTCTTGATATAGAAAAGATGGGTTTTGCTAATTGACAAAATATAAGGCATGACAAGTTTTCCTAAATATTAGGAAAATCTCAAGTACAGTTGGGGTAAACCAATTCGGTTTAATGTTTATTTTTTTTTTATAAAACCACATGGCAGAAACCTTGTTGCTAGCTATTAAAGAAAATTTATTATTATTATTATTATTATTATTATTATTATTATTATTATTATTATTGGCTAAACGACAACCCTAGTTAGAAAAGCAGGTTGCTATAAGGCCAAGGGCTTCAACAGGGATAAATAGCCAAGTGAGGAAAGGAAACAAAGAAAGCAATAAACTACAAGAGAATTAATGAACAATTGAATTAAAATATTTAAAGGACAATAACGACAATAAAATAGCTCTTTCATACATAAACTATACAAACTTTGGAAACCAGAGGGAGAGAAATGAGATAGCATAGTGTACCCGAGTGTACCCTCAAGCAAGTGAACTCTAACCCAAGACAGTGGAAGACTACGGTACTGAGGCTATGGCACTACCGAAGACTAGAGGTAAAGGTTTGATTTTGGAATGTTCTTCTCCTAGAAGAGCTGCTTACCATAGCTAAACGAATCTCGTCTACCCTTACTGAGAGGAAAGTAGCAACTATATAGTAACAGTGCAGTAGTTAACCCCTTGAGCGAAGAAGAATTGTTTGTTAATCTCAGTGTTGTCAGGTGTATGAGGACAGAGGAGAATGTGGAAAAAATAGGCTAGACTATTCGGTGTGTGTGTTGTCAAGGGTAAAATGAGCAGCAACCAGAGAGAGGGATCCAATGTAGTACTTTCAGGCCAGTCAAAGGACCCAATAACTCTCTAGCGGTAGTATCTCAAGGGGTAGCTGGTGCCCCGACCAACCTATTACCTATACAGCACAATATTCGCTGATAGAATTTACTGATAAACTTACCCGATCGGTAACTTGTAATTTGAAAGCGAACTCTCGCCGATGGGAAGGATTTTCGTAATCGAGGCGTCTTCGTGCGTAGAGTTGACCCACTCTGCCTGCGGAGCGCATGTCGAAGTAGTCCCAACCCGAGCCGCTTTCCTCCATTATCTGAAGGAGAGAAGTCGTAGGATGTGTTAGTACATTTTCAAGTCCTTCACGGTCATTTAAGGTGATGCTCAAGGATAGATTGATACAGGTACTTTATATAACTTTCGAAATTTATTGTCTGTAACTACTTTGTTTCCTTAGTAAGAGCATCATAATATATATAATTTAAATACATATGTATATATTCATTATACATATTATATAATGTATAAAATCAGATATATGTATATATATATATATATATATATATATACACACACACACTATTGTACGCGATCCGTCAAAAGTAATGGCTTGGAGGAGAGGGACCTTGGCGTTGAATATATATATATATATATATATGTATATATATATATATATATATACATACACTATTGTACGCGATCCGTCAAAAATAATGGCTTGGAGGAGAGGGACCTTGGCGTTGAATATATATATATATATATATATACATATATATATATATATATGAATATATATATATATATACATATATATATATATATGTATATATATATATATATATACATATATATATATATATATACACACACACACACTATTGTACGCGATCCGTCAAAAATAATGGCTTGGAGGAGAGGGACCTTGGCGTTGAATATATATATATATATATATATTTATATATATATATATATATATATATATACATACACTATTGTACGCGATCCGTCAAAAATAATGGCTTGGAGGAGAGGGACCTTTTTCGTTGAATATATATATTTATATATATATATATATATATATATATATTTATATATATATATATATATATATATATAATATGGTCAGTCTCTAGGGCATTATCCAGCTTGCTAGGGTAATGCCATTGTCCCTTGCCTCTTCCATCCATGAGTGGCCTTTAAACCTTTAAGTCTGTCAGTAACGAATTTTGAATATTACGGATTTTGAACAATGCAGTAATGAAGTAAAATTACTCGGCGCTAGCAGTTATAAAAGAAAAGAGACGAAAGGGTCCATTAAGGGCGAGATGAAGGAACCGTGTAGGAAAGATGATGAACAATTAGTAGCCCTGAGGTCCTTTAGACTTCTTTATAATACTATTGAGAAATACTTCAGATGGGATATTCTTTTCTTACGGGTGTCAGTTGACGCATTATTCCTCTGCCTTACGAAAATTAAAATCCTTAAGTTTATTCTAAATTATATTTCTTGATGAGATATGCCCAACCATTTTTTTTTCAGTAGACTGTCTCTAGAAAAAAGGGAAACTTAGAAGAGTTGGTAGACCCAGGCCTACATGGTTGAGGACTATAAAGTGTAATGTAGATAATGAATGGAGAAGTATTAATTTAAAAGCTTTTTTTTTTTCAGTAGACTGTCTCTATAAAAAAGGGGGAAACTTAAAAGAGTTGGTAGACCCAGGTCTACATGGCTGAGTTCTATGAAGCGTGATGTAGATAATGAATGGAGAAGTATTAATTTAAAAGCTCAAGATAGAGGCTACTGGCGATATCTAACTGAGGCCCTTTGCGTCAATAAGCGTAGGAGGAGATGATGTAGTAGTAGATTATCTATTTTTTCTAGTTTCACGGAAGGTGCAAATAAAGATAAGAATTTTTATTACAATCATCATCATCTCCTACGTCCATTAACGCAAAGGTCCTCGGTTAGATTTTGCCAGTTATCTCCTACTTAACGCTTCATATTCATCAGCCATGTAGGCCTGGGTCTTCCAACTCTACTAAGATTCCCCTTTTTCTACATAAGCAGTCTCTGAAAGAGTGGCTGAGCGTAGTTAATGGTGAAACATAAGTATCAACTTATGGATTTTGCAATTTTATTTTTTGAAATATACCAGATGGAAAAAATATCCTTTTTAAAACATTATTATTATTATTATTATTATTATTATTATTATTATTATTATTATTATTATTATTATTATTATTATTTGCTAAGCTACAACGCTAGTTGGAAAAGCAGGATGCTATAAGCCTAGGGGCTCCAACAGGGAAAGTAGCCCAGTGAGGAAAGGAAAGAAGGAAATATAAAATATTTTAAGAAGAGTAACATTAAAATAAATATTTCCTATATAAACTATAAATACTTTAACAAAACAAGAGGAAGAGAAATTAGATAGAACAGTGTACCCTATAGCAAGAGAGTAAAGGAGAGAAACGAATATTTTCGATTGTTTTGGTAATTTCGTCATATCAAGATACACTGCTCATTGCTGGCAACTATTTTCAATAGAAATTTATTCTATTCAGCACGTGTAATGACGTTGATGCCTGGAGGACTCAGAGATAATTTCGTTCTATTTGCGTCTATTTGATCAGCTGTTAATGGTAATTTTAATTTTGATTGCCTATTTGAACTCTCTCTCTCTCTCTCTCTCTCTCTCTCTCTCTCTCTCTCAATAATTACGATGATCTCTCTCTCTCTCTCTCTCTCTCTCTCTCTCTCAATAATTACGATGATCTCTCTCTCTCTCTCTCTCTCTCTCTCTCTCTCTCTCTCAATAATTACGATGATCTCTCTCTCTCTCTCTCTCTCTCAATAATTACGATGATCTCTCTCTCTCTCTCTCTCTCTCTCTCTCTCTCTCTCTCCGATTACGATGCGCGCTTTGAAACTTCGAAATCTCCAAATGATTGATGCCAAGTTTTTCTGGCAAACTATGTACGATGAGCGAACAAAGCGGTCTCAGTTAACCCAAATATTTTATTACGTACTTGGTTGTTCCTTGTTCAAATCGGAAATGAATGAACAGGTAATTTATGAATTGGATGATTTTCCAGTAGGACGTTGTTGTATTATTATTATTATTATTATTATTATTATTATTATTATTATTATTATTATTATTATTATTATTATTATTATTATTATTAGTGGTAGTAGTAGTAGTAGTAGTATTATTATAAATTATTATTATATTAATTATCATTATTATTATTATTATTATTATTATTATTATTATTATTATTATTAGTGGTAGTAGTAGTAGTAGTAGTAGTAGTAGTAGTAGTATTATAAATTATTATTATTTTAATTATCATTATTATTATTATTATTATTATTATTATTATTATTATTATTATTATTATTATTATTATTAATATTATTATTACTAGCTAAGCTATAATCCTATACGGAAAAGCAAGTTGCTATAAGCCCAAGGGCCCCAACAGGGAAAAATAGCACCATGTGGCATGGAAATATGGAAATAAATAAACGACATGAGAAGTAATGAACAATTAAAATAAAATATTTTTAAAACGGTAACAACATTAAAACAGGTATTTCATATATAAACTACAACAAGACTAATTTCAGGCTGTTCAATATAAAAACATATGCTTCAATTTTGAACTTCTGAAGATCCAATTGTGATCTGTGTAACGATGGTATCCAGTAATACTATACGATGTTACGTTTCTGAACGTCACGATAGTTAATACCTTATAAATATCTATAGGTAGTGGTCTTGCTCCTATAAGTACTCAAGGAAATGAATGATTGATTCAGAAATTATTTCTAGCTATTACGTACATAGACACACACACATACACACACACACACACACACACACACACACATATATATATATATATATATATATGTGTGTGTGTGTGTGTGTGTGTGTGTATCTATATATATGTGTATGTGTGTAAATAAATAAATAAGTAGATATACACATATATGTACGTGATAAATAGGTGGCATATGTATGTAGGTATACTTTAAGCATGTGTTCATCCTTTATGTTTGGATTAGCATGCGTCTGTCTTCCTCTCTGCACTGAGAAATTATATACAAATACTGACCCTGTAAAGGAAATCATTCTGGACATCCGGATCAAAGCACGTGACTTCCATGATAGGAGTGACGGTGTCTGGATCCTCATTCCCCCAAGTCTCGTCCATTTCCAGCTCGAATCGCTCGCTTGGAAACTCCGGAGAATTGTCATTTTCGTCTCCTATACGTACGATGACCGTTCCAGTACCTGTTGGAAAAGACGAGAAGAATATTCAGTTGGGGGTATGAAGTGTTTGACATCATCAAAAAAAAAAAAAAAAAAAAAAAAAAAAAAAAAAAAAAACCGCAAATAGCAATAGTATCTCTTTTTAAGTTTTGGTAAACCGTTGTTCTCTAGTCTTGGGTAGTGCCATAGCCTCTGTACCATAGTCTTCCACTGTCCTTGGGGTAGAGATCTCTTGCTTGAGGGTACGGTCGGGCACACTATTCTATCTTATTTTTCTTCCTCTTGCTTTTATGTTGTTACTATTCTTAAAATATTTTATTTCCTTGATTACCTTCATCACTAGCCGATTTACCCCTGGGCTTATAGCATCCTGCTTTTCCAAGTAAGGTTGTAGCTTAACAAGTAATAATAATAATAATAATAATAATAATAATAATAATAATAATAATAATAATAATAATAATAGTAATAAAGTCTGGTCAACTCGACTTGAAGTACTCACTTCATTCTCTCCTTCAATGGGTCTTTTGGAAAAAAACAGTTTGCTATAAGCTCATGGGCTCTAACATGGAAAATAGCCCAAGTGAGGAAAGGAAATAAGAAAAATAAACTACAAGAAATGTAATGAATAATTGAAATAGAATATTTCAAGAAGAGTAACAATATTAAAATAAATCTTTCATATATAAACTATAAAAAATAAAAAGAATTAACAAGAGAAATAGAAATAAGATAGAATAGTGAACCCGGGTTTACCCTCAAGCAAGATAACTCTAATCAAAGACAGTGGAAGACCATGGTACAGAGGCTATGGCTCTACCCAAGACTAGAGAACAATGGTTTACCAAAATTTAAAGCTACTATTAACTCCATAGAAAAAAATATAAACCAATTGAATGAAGTACTCCATGTTATATGGAAATGAATCAGTACCCTAGAGAAACAGCTAACAGTAATGACTATTTAGACAGTAAATAGGATAGCTAGGTTGGTAGCGTCGCGGGCTTCTGTTTCAGAGGTCCTGTGCGTCCTCTCTAGGGCGCGAATAGTGTGAGACCTTCTACCTGGGGTACTTCCCAGGAGGTTAGAGGGGGCTAGTGATAGTCCCTGCTGGCTTATGGTCGCCCGAGGAGATGATGTAGATCGTCTCAGGGGAGACCTAAAACCCGCAACTTTTTTTCAACTTTTAGTATATCACGGGGGGGGGGGGGGGTGTTTCATACTTGCAGATCATAGGAAGATGGTTAGTAAGGACTTTCCGCTTCATGATTGCTCGTAAAGATGCTAAAACGAAATACTGTAGTTCCTTTTTCATTGGATGTAGAAAGGGTTCTTCAAAATGGCAGCTGGTTCTTTAAAGATATACAATTGGTAGACTGCAAACGTGTCAATATCTCTTACTACATGGCTTCGCATGAATGTCGTAGAGACATGAGCTGTGTATGACAGGTGTTATTACCATTGCATACTTTTAAGAGACAATCTACATTGAATTCCTACACCGGCTTGTACTATGTTTTATACAGGTGAATGGAAATTGCCTTACAAATTAGTCTCTCTCTCTCTCTCTCTCTCTCTCTCTCTCTCTCTCTCTCAAAGGCTGCAAAGTCTTTCAGTTTTATTCTCTTGCATACAAACCATTTACAGTATACGCAATATACATAGACACTGGATACCCCCCCCCATCTCTCTCTCTCTCTCTCTCTCTCTCTCTCTCTCTCTCTCTCAAAGGCCTCAAAGTCTTTCAATTTTCGTCTTATATATTGAAGCCATTTATACGCAATATATATGGGACACCTTTAACCCCCTTCTCTCTCTCTCTCTCTCTCTCTCTCTCTCTCTCTCTCTCTCTCTCAAAGGCTGCAAAGACTTTCAGTTTTATTCTCTTGTATTGAAGCCATTAATACGTAATATATTTGGCCACTGGAATGCCCACCATTTTTTTATCCTCCCCCCCTCTCTCTCTCTCTCTCTCTCTCTCTCTCTCTCTCTCTCTCTCTCTCACCTTTCAGCCCTCCTCCATCCGTTGCAACGACCTGAATCTGATATTCAGGCGTCGTTTCCCGATCCAGACAGCAGAGGGCCGTCCGTATGAGTCCCGTCTTCGGGTCGACAGTGAAGATGGCTCTTCCCGTCCCCTCGTCTATGACGTTCTTCTCGATGGAATAGGTTATCCCTGCCGTTCACTCCTTCAGTGCTGTCGTCGGCGTCCCAGGCGGAGACGCGCGCCACGGAGAGACCTGGAGTCGTTGGATTTTTGGATGAAGGGGGGATTAATTAGGAATGACATGCTTACGGTAAAAAAGAAAAAAACGAGAGAAAAAAAAAACATGTAACTATAATCGGAAATCATCGGTAGAAAAGAAACCACGTGATTTTAATCGGAAATTCTCCGTAGAAATAAAATGTGTAATTTTAATTGGAAATTCTCCGTAAAAATAAAATACGTAATTTTAATCAGAAATTCTTCGTAAAAATAAAATCCGTTTTTTAATCGGAAATTATCGGTAGAAAAAAAAAACACGCAATTTTAATTGCAAATTCTCCGCAAAAATAAATTCTGTAATTTTGATTGGTAATTCTCCGCAAAAATAAAATCCGTAATTTTCATCGGAGATTCTATGTAAAAATAAATTCGGTAATTTTCATCGGAAATTCTATGTAAAAGTAAAATCCGTAATTTTCATCGGAAATTCTATGTAAAAATAAAATCCGTAATTTTATTCGGAAATTCTATGTAAAAATAAAATCCGTATTTTTATTTGGAAATTCTATAGAAAAATGAAATCCGTAATTTTAACCGAAATTCTATGTAAGAATAAAACCCGTAACTTTAATTGGAAATTCTTCGTAAAAAAAAAGATAGGTACTCAGCCGTATTTCAGTAATACAGGAGATCGTAAATTTTAATTTACTTTGTTAGTATCTTTGTACGGGTTGGTGACCGTAATATCACTCCTTTACGTCCATACATCTGTTTTTAAAACGGTAAATGCCTGGCAACAATTATCCCAGGATTTTCACGGTTTTTTTTTTTTTTTTTTTTTTTTTTTTTTTTTTTTTATAGGCAAATTTTTAATAGTATATGTTTCACCTTACTGTCGTTATGTGACGATTTTTGTAGTTTTAGATTTTGAAAAATTAATCTTAAAGTGAGGATATTGAAAAAAGAAGTAATATTTAATTTTTAAAACTTAGAGAACGAATAATTAATCTTACGGTAGGATAAAGTGAGGATATTGAAAATAGAAGTAACATTTTTTTTAAATCATAGAGAACGAATAATTAATCTTAAGGTAGTATAAAGTGAGGACACTGAATATAGAAGTAACATTATATTTTAAATCAGAGAGAAAAAATTTGAATTTCAGAATGAAATGAGGCAGGGCACCGACATTTGACGTCAAGTAATAACAGAGAAACATCAGAAATGTAAAAACCCTAAAAATAAGATAGCAATAAATATGAAAGAGACATTTGTGATCATTCATGGGGGAGGGGGGGGGGGGTGTGTGCTAGTTCCCTGTGGCTGGCCACCCAGAGCCCTCTACCACCCAGGGATTAATGTCCCCGCCCTCGGGCGGTCCATGGCTAATAAGAATGAAATGCCAAAGCAGGACTCCGTATAAGAAGCTCCTACGAACGCATCCTGCGTTAAAATTTTACTCTTGATATTAAGAAAACTTTCTCCATGCTCAAAACTGGATTTGTTCTACCTAAATCTACTCTGTTAGAAAAAAACCGTAATTTTAATCGGAAATTCTCCGTAAGAATATACTGTTCTCAGCCGTATTTCAGTGAAATACAGGAGACCGTAGTTTTACCTCACTTTGTTATTATCTTTTACGGGTTGGCGACCGTAATATCACTCCTTTACGTCAATATATCCGTTTTTAAAACGGTAAAAATCCTGGAATAAATGTTGCCAGACATTTACCGTTTTATAATTTTTTGTACATAAAATGAACACTAATTAATGCACACTGGCATTATGAAAGTGATTTAGGGCAAAGACAGTATTTTGTACTTAATATATGTACTTTTGTAATGTGTACTGACATATTAAAGAATTGTGGAAGGATATGGCCTGTATCACCTTCATCATGGGATAAGTCCCTTTCCCAGTTACTGGCGGATTATAACAATGAAGAGAAAAAGACAATAAGAACAAGAGAAAAAGTTTATTACAAAATTAACGCCACTGAGGCAGCAATTACTTTCAATGAAACTTGTTTAAAAGAGGGTCTACTCCCGAATGAAGAAGAAGAAGAAGAAGAAGAAGAGGAGGAGGAGGAGGAGGAGGAGGAGGAGGAGGAGGAGGAGGAGGGGGAGGAGGAGGAGGAGGAGGGGGAGGAGGGGGAGGAGGAGGAGGAGGAGGAGGAGGAGGAGGAGGAGGAGGAGGAGGAATGTTTAGAAATTGCTGAAGTTTGAAAAAATTGTGAATGTGAAAAATGTATAATACAATTTGAGCAGTAGAATTATTATAAGCCTACCCTCAGGGGCTAAATACTAAAAAGGTTATCGTAATGAAGCTAACAGAAGAATAAGAAAAAAAGAAGAAACGCGCAAAGTGTGCTAACCCCCACCCCCCACCCCCACCCCCCACCCCCCCCCCCCCCCAAAAAAAAAAAAAAAAGCTTAAAGAACCACTTCGGAAGGGAAGCAATTGAATCGAGATAATGCAACATAAAAGGAATCCCGCTGAAATTGAAGAAAGTTCAAAATAGGTGAGGATTTGGGCGGAAGGAGTTCGTATCCCCCTTCATCCACTTCATCCCCACTTCTGTAATAGCCGGGGAGTGGATGAAGAACTGTGGAAATACGGAGGTAAACGAAAGAGAATTGGTAAATGCAATGAGTTGCGGTGCCCTGGGTGGAGGGTGGGGATGGGGGAAGGAATCAAGAAAGGAGATGGCATTGCTTGTACAGCCTTAGCGTGGGAAATGCCTGGCGCCTTTGCTATCAGTCCTTATTCAGGAGAACCTTCTATTATTCATGGAAGCCTTCCTTTGACATTTTCCCATCGCGGAGAGATTCGCTCTCATATTGCCTCCTGTGGAATGTTCCACTCTTTGTTTGTTTGTGTGTGTGTATTTATTTAGATGTATATATACACACACTATATATATGTGTGTGTATATGTATATACATATATATGTGTACATGAATAGAAGAGGAGGAGAGTGATGGAAGTGGAGGTACAGTGAATGAGAAGGAGAGGGAGACCAAAGCGAAGATGGGTGGACTGTATCAAGGATGACCTTCGATCAAAGGGATTAACCGGTGATGAGGTTTGGGACAGAGGTAGATGGAGAAAGCTGACCAGAAACATCGACCCCACATAGAAGTGGGAAAAGATGTGGACAAAGAAGAAGAAGAATGAAAATTACAAAGTAGAGCATGCTAAGTATTCCAGTATTGATAGTGAAGTCAAAAGAAAAGCCAGGAATGACAGGAGAGAATATTTAGACAGGAAAGGAGATGAGGCTGACAAAGCTATGAATTCAGGGAGTGGCTATGCTGTAAGAATCGCTCATAGGAATTATTAATGAATTCTTTACTGGGGCAAAGAAGAAGCATATACCTATCAAAAAGAGAGATGGATCTGTTATAACAACAGAGGATGAAGAAAGGCAACGATAGATGGAACACTTTAGTGAGGACATGAATAGGAGATACGAAGGGAATATTTTGATTGACAGATCCGAAGCTGAGGAAGACCTTGATGTGCCCATGAATGAATTAAGTGTGTTTGAAGTCGAAGCTATCAAAAAAAAAAAAAAAAAAAAAAATATACACCCAGGAGATGTAAAGCTCCTTGTTACTATGGAATAACTGCTGAGATGATACTGGCTGAAAATGAAGTGACCCCCAGAATACTTACAAGAATTATTCTGTAGAATGTGATATAAAGAGGCAAAACATGATGAATGGAAGATGGGAGTGTAGGTAAAAATGGCCAAAAAGTGTGACCTGACTGATTGCAATAATTACAGGGACATCACACTTACGTCAGTTGTCATGAAAATATATAGCATGCTTATTGTAGAGAGACTAGATAGAAAGATGATTGAAAAGCTGAGAGATGAACAAGCAGGATTTAGAAAAGGTAGAAGTTGCACTGACCAAAGTTTCAATTAAAGGCATGTTGTACAGCAATGTGTAGAATATAGAAATCCACTTTCAATGGCATTTATGGACTATGAAAAAGCCTTTCATAGTGTGAACCGGCCAATCTTGTGGAGAGTCCTGCATTATCATGGAATTCCTCTTGAATACGTAAATTTGATTAAGTCTGTTCATGAGCATAGCAAGTGCAAAGTTAATGTTAGTGGATTCCTAGTACTGGTACTCCAAGGGAATGTCTTGTCACCTATGTTGTTTATCCTCCTCATGGATTTTTTAATGCATAAATAGTTGGGGAGGGTGGAGAATAACTTCTAGTCATGCTGTGAATAATTTAGGAGAGATGGGGGTCTCCCTGATTAACTCCTTTCTCAACTGGAATTTTCTCACTATCTTAATGTATTTTTATGGTTGCGATACTCTCCATATGGATATCCTCAGGTGTTTTAACATGAGATTCAACTATTCATTGTCTACGAAGGGCTTACGTTACTGCTAAAGTTTGGGTTGAATCAAAAGCTTTCTCTTAGTCTATAAATGCCATACTTAGTGGTTTATCATACTCTGTTGATTTTTCCATTAGCTGGTTAATTGCAATGATATGGTTAGTTGTTGAATACCAGTTTCTAAGGCCTGCCTGATCTCTTGGTTGATTAAAGTCTGTCTTCCTATTCGGTCTAATATGATCTTTGTAAATGTTTTATATATTACTGAGAGTAAACTTACTGGGCGGAAATATATCTGGTATTGTGTGTCTTCCTTTTTTGTGAATTGGTATAATAAAAATTTTCCAAACTGTAGTTATAAAGCATTCTTGCAGACATTTTGTATAAAGTTCAGAGATTTTTACTACTATGAAATTTCCTCCATCTATTATTGAAAGGCATTTAAAAGCGGCAAAGCAGCAGGAGAAGATAGCCTAACATTTTATTTGATTTATATATATATATATATATATATGTGTGTGTGTGTATATATATATACATTATATATATGTGTGTATATACATATGTATATATATACACACATATGCGTATATTTAAATATATATATATATATATATACACATATATATATACACATAGGCGTATATATATATATATATATATGTGTTTATATATATATACACACATATGCGTATATATATATATATATATATACTGTATTTAAAATTTATATATATATATATATGTATATATATATATATATATATATATGTGTGTGTGTGTGTGTGTGTGTGTACGTATGTCAGTGTTTGCTTATGTTCCAAATGCATGCTGATTGGAACATAGCTTATATATGTATTTTGAAGTGAATCAATTTTATACATTTTTTCTTTTTGTAAATGGGTAAGACACGAACTAAAATTCCTTGTTACTTACCAAGTGGTCCATTTTCCTTAACTTCTCCAGTGACGACGGTCTCTGGGAAAAACAGGTGCATTATCGTTGATATCTTTCACTATTATTGTTACAGTTGTTGTTACTTTATGAACGCGCCCTTCATTACTTCCCATATCGCCATCTGTAGTATCTATTTTCCTGCAATCCATCTCCATGTCCTCTTGTAGTTCTCGTCTTTTCAATATTCTTAGATTTCCTTTTTTAGCGTTTTTCTTTTCGCTTAGTAAAGGCTGTTTTTCTGAAGGACTTGCCTGTCCTTCATAGGTCTCCTGTTTTTCCCTAGTTACAGGAAGCGAGGAATGGTTCACCTTTTCGAGGTCTCTGTGTGTCCCATGAGGTCTTAGGTGTTCCGGTTCTCCAGAAGGAAACTCCAGTGCTCTGTTCATTGTTTCTTTCTTTTCGTAACGTTGTTTTGTTAAAGGAAGATTGGAAGGCATATTAGTCTCAGCTTTATTCTGAATGAAATCTCTGGAATCTGTTTTCTCTAGGATTTGATCTCGTTGATCCATTTCCATTTTTGTCTGTTTGATTACGTTCGAGCCGTTTGTGAACTGATCTTTTAAATGACCCCAACCTTCTGTATAGTTATTTTGTTGGTTTTCATATCTAACGTCTGTTAGAGTCTGATTCAATTTCCCCTTGCTTTCCTGCATGGAAACTTCAGATATTATTATCGGGACGTCAGTTGGAGGATTATTTTTATAGTCACCCAACCTTAGTCCTGATATATGGGTATCTCTGTTTCCCCGCTTTACAGTTATTGAGTTCGGATTGAATCCAGGATGTGGCATAGGGTGAAACATGGGGATACTTGCACCATTTACGTGGTTCTTTCGCTCTCTATCATCCTGTGGCATTAGAGGAAAGCCGAAAATGGTGTATTCATCGAATGGCTTAGCTACCCCCTGAGGATTTGTGAGAGAATCCGTTTTCTCTCTTCAATATTGTTTTTTCCGTTTTCTTTGTTTCGGTTACCAACTCGTTTTACGTCGTTGTTCCATACATGGAGTAATCCCTCACTCTCTTTAGTCCACTGAAACTTTCGAAGAGGATTACTCCGGGGATTCCCATCGCTTGCTCTTTTCCCCACTTTTTAACTCGTCTTCAATATCATGTCTCATCCTTTCTATCATTTTCTCTTCTTGCCCAACAATAGTTCGGTTAAGTGACTTCCATTCTCTTAGTTTTTTACTTGGTCTGATTTTCGTTTTGTAATTTTTATAGGAGTCATTCCTTTCTCGTCTCTTCTTTTTCCCTTCATTAATCTTATCATCCGCCTCCTTGAATGACATTTTCGCATTTGACCTTTCATTCCTGAGATGTGATCTTAGTCTGTGCGCGAGGTGGCTTCTAGACCTGCCTCCAGCCGCCCTTTTTGTAAGGCGGAAACTAATGTTTCTCCTCTTTCGTCCCTCCTTCCTTTTCTGGGCGTTTCTTATCTTTCTTTCGATTGTCCTTACTTTGAAAGAATCTCTTCTATTGTCGTCTTCTCTGGCTAGTTCCTCGTCATTGGCCTGCTTCTCTTCGCCCTTGCCAATGGTGAAAATCATTTCAACCTCTCTCCCGATTCCTTCGTCAGCATCATCATTATGCCCACCATCATCTTCATCTCTCTCATTTATTGACGTTTCCAAAGAATTCGCCTTGAAATGTCTTAATGACTTTACCTGATTTGACCCAAAAAAATGTTGAGTTTCTCTGGATCTCATTCGACCGACTCCCAAGAAATGTCGAGGTGCTTTATCCGAGACGCCTCTCGGGGCCCCTCCAATCATAATATCATTTCCAGGGCTGAGTTTCCCTTCCAGTAGAGATGTTCGTAGTGTTTGCCCCCTGGCGAAAGGCACTCGCTTATATCTGACCCATTTTTGAGGGCTTCTTATTCCTGCTTCATCTGTTGAGTCATGTTCCAAGATCTCTCTCCTTCTTTTTGTGTTGGTCTTCCTCTCGATTCGTGTAAATCGAGTGGGTTTCTTTTCACCTCTCCATTCTCTTCCTTCCTTCGTATTCCAGTCGACCTTTATCACATTTAATGAAGCTTTATGGCTGTTCGAAGCCTCTTTTTCTCTTTTTAATCGATATCTACATTTCTTCTTTCGCCCGTTGAAGGAACACCGGTCATCCTGTGTCGGATAATTCCAAGGATACCGTCGATTGCGAAATTGTCTTTGGCCTTCCCTCCTATCTACTTGTTTCTCTTGATATCTATCGATGTTTATCCATGTTCGGTATGTGTTGGGATTTAGAACGTCCCCTTTCACCTCCTTCCAATAATTCTTCTTTATGAACAAACGTCTATCGGTTTTATCTTTGAACTTCTCTTTTACCTCCGATGAACTCGTGTCATGGCTTCTATGAACACCGTGAACACTTTCTCCTTTGTCATTGTTTCCCATTT
>NC_090729.1:113311612-113316612 GCF_036898095.1 Palaemon carinicauda
AACGATCTAATTTCTGATGTAATATTGGTAATTTTATCAATTTTATATCGATGAGCTATTTTGCTCAAATTCCTCTAAGGATCTCATTAATTTAATTTCTGGTGTAATATTGGTTATTTTATTAATTTTTTATCGTTAAACTATTTTGTTTAAATTCTTCTAAATATCTCATTATATAACGTTACTAATCTTAGAATATTCAAAGGGTTTTCGAAATTTATTTTTTTTTTTTTAAATCTTGATATTTATTAGAAGAGGGAATTCCTATTGAATACAGCCTTATTGCATTAAAATACAGGCGACCGTAATTTTTACCATACTTTGTTATTATCTTTTACAGGTTGGTGACCGTAATATCACTTCTTTACGTCAATATATGTTTTAAAACGGTAAATTCCTGGCAACATTTATTCCAGTTTTTTTACCGTTTTTTACGGCAAAATTTTAACAGCGTAGGTTACCCGAATAAATTTTTACGACAAATTTTTAACAACGTTGGATACCCGGATGAATTTTTGTAGCAAATTTTTAACAGCGTAAGTTACGCTGATGAAGCAATATCATCCCCTACGTGATAAATTGCCGCATAAACTGTAACAGGCACAGCTAAAATGGGCAGGAAATCTCGTGCCATAAAGCGCAGATTAAATTCTTTTTTCAACTGTAAGCCGCTTTGCTTTCCGACAACCATTAGCGTCAATTCGTCCAAAATGCTAATGACGCTGAGCTATGACTGTGTCGTCCTGATGTCCGACCTTGTGTGCGTCATGTTGGGGCATTTATATTGGCGATAAGACTCAGAGAGAGAGAGAGAGAGAGAGAGAGATTACCTTCATCTGATGAGAGAATTACCTTTATCTGATGTGAGAGAGAGAGAGAGAGAGAGAGCGAAAGAGAAATTGCCTTTATCTGATGAAAGAGAGAGAATTACCTTTATCTGATGAGAGAGAGAGAGAGAGAGAGAGAGGGATTACCTTCATCTGATGAGAGAATTACCTTTATCTGATGTGAGAGAGAGAGAGAGCGAGAGAGAAATTACCTTTAATGAGAGAGAGAGAGAGAGAGAGAGAGAGAGAGAGAGAGAGAGAGAGAGAGAGAGAGAGAGAGAGAAATTACCTTTAATGAGAGAGAGAGAGAGAGGTAGCCTTTATCTGATGAGCGAGAGAAAGAGAGAGAATTACCTTTATCTGATGAGAGAGAGAAAGAGAGAGAGAGAGAGAGACTACCTTCATCTGATGAGAGAATTACCTTTATCTGATGTGAGAGAGAGAGAGAGCGAGAGAGAAATTACCTTTAATGAGAGAGAGAGAGAGAGAGAGAGAGAGAGAGAGAGAGAGAGAGAGAGATCTGAGTTGACATACAAATATGAGTTCCCATAAAGATCTGAATGCAACAATGATATCAGAAAAAGAATTTTTAAACACACTACGCCCAAACTACTCAATGTGTAAACTGAGTGACACGAAAAATGAATTTTAAATTTGTATATTCATGAGTAATTATACCTTAGAGAAGATTGTTATTCAAGATAAGCTATTACTGATAAATCTACTTAAACACTAATAATTTAGAAGCAATATAAGAGCTGCTGGATTATGCATTTTTGTTAGAATTTTGACATTGAAAAACAAAACCTTTTGTTTAAATCTTGAAGGTTTAAAGGCCACTCGTGAATGGCAGAGGCAAGGGACTGTGACCTTCCCCTAGCAAGCAGGACAATACCCTAGAGACTGACCATATATATATATATATATATATATATATATATATATATATATATATATATATATATATATATATATATATATATATATATATGGTCAGTCTCTAGGGTATTGTCCTGCTTGCTAGGGGAAGGTCACAGTCACAATACCCTAGAGACTAACCATATATATATGGTCAGTCTCTAGGGTATTGTCCTGCTTGCTAGGGGAAGGTCACAGTCACAATACCCTAGGGACTGACCATATATATATATATATATATATATATATATATATATATGGTCAGTCTCTAGGGTATTGTTCTGCTTTCTAGGGGAAGGTAACAGTCCCTTGCCTCACAATACCCTAGAGACTGACCGTATATATATATAATATATATATATATATATATATATATATATATATATGGTCAGTCTCTAGGGTATTGTCCTGCTTGCTAGGGGAAGGTCACAGTCCCTTGCCTCTGCCATTCACGAGTGGCCTTTAAACCTTCAAGCCCAAGGCCCCTCCCCATCCAAGATGGGACAAGGGAAGGCTAGGCAATGCCTGCTGATTACTCAGCAGATAGACCTATAGGGTCCCCCCAAACCTCTTAGCTCACAAGTATGGTGAGGTTACAGCGACCAAAGCAACTAATGAGTTTGAGTTTGAGCGGGACTCGAACCCCAGTCTGGCGATCACTAGTTTTATATTTTGATAATAAAACTTTGAACTACTAGAACAGAATTGATTGAGGAGAGTTAAATGTACTACAACAACTATTTGTATGTGATCACTTACCATTTTTGTTGTAGATAGCAGTGACTGTGATGACGTCACTAAAAATGGGCGTGGCTTCACTCACGACCGCACAGTACCGTGACTGATTGAATTCCAAAAAGCCTCTCCCAGCTTCCGACAACAATCGTGTCGCTGTTGACAAGAAGTTTATGATTAGGTTTAGAAAATATATTAGGTTTATATTATGAAAATACATTAGGTTTATGTTATGAAAAGACATTAGGTTTATATTAAAAAAATACTTAAGGTTTATATTAAGAAAATACATTATCTTTATATTATGATAAAGCATTGGGTTCAAATAATCATAATACACTAAATTTATATTATGAAAATACATTGGGTTTATATTATAAAAAACAATAAGTTTATATAATCATAATACATGGGGCACTTAACGAAGGAGGTTAGATATTTTTAATTTCATTATTAAAATCTTATATGGTTTTCTGGTCTAAAGTTATTTTATAAAGGATGAAATGCTATTATTATTATTATTATTATTATTATTATTATTATTATTATTATTATTATTATATATATAAATATATATACAGTATATATATATATATATATATATATATATATATATATATATATTTATGTATATATATATGTATATATATATATATATATATATATATATATATATATATATATATATATATATATATATATATATATGCGCGCGTGTGTGTGTGTGTGTGTTAATTTCACAGAAAAATATTTGCCTCCTTTTTCGTATTTTTCATTAGTAAGTCGTAATATCGGAGTCACTTTACCTGAGGGGTAATTTGTACCCAAGGGAAATTAGAAATGATACTCTGCGCTGGCCATGGTAGATCACCTTATCAACTCTTTGTTCCGTAGTTGAAGTCAATTTGATATCATGGAGAATCTAATATTCGAAAATACAAATAAAAAACAAATACCCGCTTTTATATATATATATATATATATATATATATATATATATATATATATATATATATACATATATATATGTATATATGTATATATTTATGTATATATAAATATATATATATATATATATATATATATATATATTATATATATATGTATATATTCATGTATGTATATATATATGCATATATATATATATATATAATATATGTATATATTATATGTATATGTTATGTATATATATATATATATATATATATATATATGTATATATTATATGTATATGTTATGTATATATATATATATATATATATATATATATATTTATGTATATATATATATATTTATATATATATATATATTTATTTATATATATATCACATATATTTATATATATATATATATATATATATATATATATATATATATTACACTATTAGTGAAAATATACAAATCTTGCATTATCATTAAAAATATTATTGAAACCTTTATATTCCGATTTCCGTTTGGTAAAAAAAATATTTAATTTCTCATTTCCTATGACCGCACTGAAGCTATTTGGTAACATTATCCTTTTCCTAGAAATGTTCAAGAAAAGTTCAAGCACCTTTGTATGCCTCATTAGAGATCAGAGCTCCAAAGTTTTAATCTTTCAATTACATCCGTAAATTACTTTTTCTTATATTTTTTCGACGAAATTTTTGGTAATTTCTTCACAATAAGACAAACGCTTCTTGAACTTATGGGATATGACATTTGGGTCTCTAGAATTTATAGTTTGTTAGCGAGTCCCGCTTAAACTCTTTAGTTTATTTGGTCGCTGCAGCCTCCCCTTTCATGTGAGCTAAGGATGGAAATATACGATTGATAGAGTTTGTTGGCGAGTCCCGCTTAAACTCCTTAGTTTATTTGGTCGCTGCAGCCTCACCATCCATGCGAGCTAAGGATGGAAATATACTATTGATAGAGCTTATTATCGAGTCCTGCTTAAACTCGTTAGTTTATTTGGTCGTTGCAACCTCACCATCCATGCGAGCTAAGGATGGAAATATACGCTTGATAGAGTTTATTAGCGAGTCCCGCTTTAACTCGTTAGTTTATTTGGTCGCTGCAACCTCACCATCCATGTGAGCTAAGGGGTGAAAACACAAACTCCTTCCAACCTCGTTGGAGGAGTTAAATGTAAACCTTCGTCTTAACAAAGATACTTTAAAGAGGTTAAAGCCTTGCATGTTCCCTCCAAAATCCCTACACTTAAAAATAAAAAAAAATAAAAACTACTGTTCTCAGCCGTATTTCAGTAAAATACAGGCGACCGTAATTTTCACCCTACTCTATTACTATCTCGTACTTGTTTGTGACCGTAATATTATTCCTTCATGTCTATTTTAAAACTGTAAATACCTGACAACATTTATTACAGTTTTTTTTACTGTTTTTTTTTACGGCAAGTTGTTTTACAGTGCACGAACTGTGAAAAAAAAATTTATTTACTCTTGTTCTAGTATATATTTTTTTATTTAATATCCTCATCTTCACTAAGCCCATATTTCCACGCCGCCATTTTATCTC
>NC_090729.1:113319112-113321612 GCF_036898095.1 Palaemon carinicauda
TAATATCTCACAGCAAACCAACCTAGTATGGGTGGCTCTGAATAGTATAGCTTTGCTGATCATGATGATACATAAACTCCTTCACCACGTTAGGCCCGCTTCACACGGCTGGTTTGAAACCATGCGGTTTTGTCCCTGCGGCTTAGTAATCAATGTAGATCAATATGGCCCTTTGCATGCTGCGGGAAATAACCGCGCGGCAGAATAACCGGACGGTAGGGATTTCTAAACCGCATGCACTGCTAAGTATTCTTACTGTGTATATGACCGTTTGGCCGAAATTTATAAAGATAAATACATGATTCCCTCCATGAAAACTTTACTTTGGTCTCAAAATACAAAATTCTGAAACCCAAAACTTTATTTGAGTCTTAAAATGCAAAATTTCAACCACAAAAACTTTATGTGGGCCTCAGAAGGTAAAAATTCCAGCACAAAAACTTTATTTTAGTCTCAAAAGTCAAAATTTCCAACGCGAAAACTTTATTTGGGTATCAAAGTGCAAAATTTCCACTTCGTAATTTTTATTTGGGTCTCCAAATGCAAAATTTACACCACAAAAAGTTTACTTGGGTCTCAAAATACAAAGTTTCCCACCACGAAAACTTTATTTCGGTTTCAAAATGTAAAATTCCACCACGAAAACTTTATTTATGTTTCAAAATGCAAAATTTCTACCACGAAAACTTTATTTACATCTCAATAACATATCTTCTGAACCGTACTCCATCTGCAACCCTAAATTGCACCTCTATCGATTTTGCCTCAAGTTTTTCTTTTTTTGCGGTGTGTGTGGGGTACACAGTTTTCTCCCTATATACTTTTAGAATTATTTCATACCAGTTTCATAATCAAACACGCGACCCACCCCACGCACCCTTTTCCTTAACTCACGCGATTATTTCACTTTTTTTTTTTCATCTCGATCTTTCTTCCTCCTTATCCATTTTCTTTTTACTTTCCTCTACCATATTCATCTTCTTTTGACTTTTTTTTTTACCATATCCATCTTTTGACTTTCTTCTACCATATCCATGTTTTTTTTACCTTCTTCTACTTTATCTATCTTCTTTTGACTTTCTTCTACCTTATCCATCTTCTTGTGACTTTCTTCTACCTTATCCATCTTCTTTTGACTTTCTTCTACCTTATCCATCTTCTTTTGACTTTCTTCTACCATATCCATCTTCTATTGACTTTTTTCTACCTTATCCATCATCTTTTGACTTTCTTCTACCTTATCCATCATCTTTCGACTTTCTTCTACCATATCCATCTTTTGACTTTCTTCTACCATATCCATGTTTTTTTTTACCTTCTTCTACTTTATCTATCTTCTTTTGACTTTCTTCTACCTTATCCATCTTCTTGTGACTTTCTTCTACCTTATCCATCTTCTTTTGACTTTCGTCTACCTTATCCATCTTCTTTTGACTTTCGTCTACCTTATCCATCTTCTTTTGACTTTCGTCTACCCTATCTATCTTCTTTTGACTTTCTTCTACCTTATCCATCTTCTTTTGACTTTCTTCTACCTTATCCATCTTCTTTTGACTTTCTTCTACCATATCCATCTTCTTTTGGCTTTCTTCTACCTTATCCACCTTCTTTAGCAACTAATAATGTTTTAAATAGGAAGAAAGCAAAATGGATTAAATAAATTCAAATAAAATTAACACAATGGAGTGGTAATTTTAAAGGATGTAAATTGTAACAAAGAATAGAAAGTGTACATAATAAAACATTAAGGAAACCAATTTATAACACTAAGATGATAATATTTTTAACTTGAGTGAACAGAAGTTGAGTATAAACAACACTAGTCTTTTCACTTCACAGACGTATTCTGAATCAGAAGTTATAAGTCTAAATAGGAAACAAGTGCTGGAAAAAGTCTGAGTGAACAGAATTAGAGTAAAAACAGCAGACATCTTTTTCAGTTCACAGACGTATTCTGAATCAGAACTTATAAGTCTAAACTGGAAATCAGTACTGGAAAAAAGTCTGAGTGAACAGAAGTAATTAGAGTGAAAACAGCAGACGTCTTTTTCAGTTCTCAGACATATTCTGAATCAGAACTTATGAATATAAACTGGAAACCAGTACTCTCTGAGTGAACAGAAGTATTTAGGGTAAAAACAGCAGACATCTTTTTAGTTCACAGACGTATTCTGAATCAGAACAGGAAACAAGTACTGGAAATAGTCTGAGTGAACAGAGGTAATTAGGGTAAAAACAGCACACGTCTTTTTCAGTTCTCAGACATATTCTGAATCAGAACTTATAAATATAAACTGGAAATCAGTACTGGAAAAAGTCTTGGTCTTTGAGAGAATGGTCCTGTTCTAAATCGTGGATTTCATAGCTCGGAAATGAAGCCATAATAGTAGAGTTTCGAAACTCGATTTCCCGTGTGCTGTTTCGAGTCTTGTTATGGAAAAGGTAACTTTATCTCGTTTCCTATATTTGGATTAGCAGAGGCTGCTAGTGATCAGCTAAT
>NC_090729.1:113326612-113344112 GCF_036898095.1 Palaemon carinicauda
ATTCTCTGACCGTGAAGTAATTCTAGGTCGCTCCGTGTGTATTCTCTGACCGTGAAATAATTCTTGGTCGTCCCGTGTGTATTCTCTGACCGTGAAATAATTCTAGGTCGTCCCGTGTGTATTCTCTGACCGTGAAATAATTCTAGGTCGTCCCGTGTGTATTCTCTGACCGTGAAGTAATTCTAGGCCGTCCCGTGTGTATTCTCTGACCGTGAAGTAATTCTAGGTCGCTCCGTGTGTATTCTCTGACCGTGAAATAATTCTAGGTCATCCCGTGTGTATTCTCTGACCGTGAAATAATTCTAGGTCGCACCCCGTGTGTATTCTCTGACCATGAAATAATTCTAGGTCGTCCCGTGTGTATTCTCTGACCGTGAAATAATTCTAGGTCGCCCCCGTGTGTATTCTCTGACCGTGAAATAATTCTAGGTCGCCCCCCGTGTGTATTCTCTGACCGTGAAATAATTCTAGGTCGCCCCGTGTGTATTGTCTGACCGTGAAATAATTCTAGGTCGCCCCCCGTGTGTATTCTCTGACCGTGAAATAATTCTAGGTCGCCCCCCGTGTGTATTCTCTGACCGTGAAGTAATTCTAGGTCGCCCCCCGTGTGTATTCTCTGACCGTGAAATAATTATAGGTCGCCCCCCTTGTGTATTCTCTGACCGTGAAATAATTCTAGGTCGTCCCGTGTGTATTCTCTGACCGTGAAATAATTCTAGGTCGTCCCGTGTGTATTCTCTGACCGTGAAATAATTCTAGGTCGCCCCGTGTGTATTGTCTGACTGTGAAATAATTCTAGGTCGCCCCCCGTGTGTATTCTCTGACCGTGAAGTAATTCTAGGTCGTCCCGTGTGTATTGTCTGACTGTGAAATAATTCTAGGTCACCCCCCTGTGTGTATTCTCTGACCATGCAGTAATTCTAGGTCGCCCCCCGTGTGTATTCTCTGACCGTGAAATAATTTTAGGTCGCCCCGTGTGTATTGTCTGACTGTGAAATAATTCTAGGTCGCCCCCCGTGTGTATTCTCTGACTGTGAAGTAATTCTAGGTCGCCCCCCGTGTGTATTCTCTGACTGTGAAGTAATTCTAGGTCGCCCCCCGTGTGTATTCTCTGACCGTGAAATAATTCTAGGTCGCCCCCCGTGTGTATTCTCTGACCGTGAAATAATTTTAGGTTGTCCCGTGTGTATTCTCTGACCGTGAAATAATTCTAGGTCGCCCCCCGTGTGTATTCTCTGAATGTGAAATAATTCTAGGTCGCCCCCCGTGTGTATTCTCTGACCGTGAAATAATTCTAGGTCGCCCCGTGTGTATTGTCTGACCGTGAAATAATTCTAGGTCGCCCCGTGTGTATTCTCTGACCGTAAAATAATTCTAGGTCGCCCCGTGTGTATTCTCTGACCGTGAAATAATTCTAGGCCGTCCCGTGTGTATTCTCTGACCATGAAGTAATTCTAGGTCGCTCCGTGTGTATTCTCTGACCGTGAAATAATTCTTGGTCGTCCCGTGTGTATTCTCTGACCGTGAAATAATTCTAGGTCGTCCCGTGTGTATTCTCTGACCGTGAAATAATTCTAGGTCGTCCCGTGTGTATTCTCTGACCGTGAAGTAATTCTAGGCCGTCCCGTGTGTATTCTCTGACCGTGAAGTAATTCTAGGTCGCTCCGTGTGTATTCTCTGACCGTGAAATAATTCTAGGTCATCCCGTGTGTATTCTCTGACCGTGAAATAATTCTAGGTCGCACCCCGTGTGTATTCTCTGACCATGAAATAATTCTAGGTCGTCCCGTGTGTATTCTCTGACCGTGAAATAATTCTAGGTCGCCCCCCGTGTGTATTCTCTGACCGTGAAATAATTCTAGGTCGCCCCCCGTGTGTATTCTCTGACCGTGAAATAATTCTAGGTCGCCCCCCGTGTGTATTCTCTGACCGTGAAATAATTCTAGGTCGCCCCCCGTGTGTATTCTCTGACCGTGAAGTAATTCTAGGTCCCCCCCGTGTGTATTCTCTGACCGTGAAATAATTCTAGGTCGCCCCCCTTGTGTATTCTCTGACCGTGAAATAATTCTAGGTCGTCCCGTGTGTATTCTCTGACCGTGAAATAATTCTAGGTCGTCCCGTGTGTATTCTCTGACCGTGAAATAATTCTAGGTCGCCCCGTGTGTATTGTCTGACTGTGAAATAATTCTAGGTCGCCCCCCGTGTGTATTCTCTGACCGTGAAGTAATTCTAGGTCGTCCCGTGTGTATTGTCTGACTGTGAAATAATTCTAGGTCGCCCCCCTGTGTGTATTCTCTGACCATGCAGTAATTCTAGGTCGCCCCCCGTGTGTATTCTCTGACCGTGAAATAATTTTAGGTCGCCCCGTGTGTATTGTCTGACTGTGAAATAATTCTAGGTCGCCCCCCGTGTGTATTCTCTGACTGTGAAGTAATTCTAGGTCGCCCCCCGTGTGTATTCTCTGACCGTGAAATAATTCTAGGTCGCCCCCCGTGTGTATTCTCTGACCGTGAAATAATTTTAGGTCGTCCCGTGTGTATTCTCTGACCGTGAAATAATTCTAGGTCGCCCCCCGTGTGTATTCTCTGAACGTGAAATAATTCTAGGTCGCCCCCCGTGTGTATTCTCTGACCGTGAAATAATTCTAGGTCGCCCCGTGTGTATTGTCTGACCGTGAAATAATTCTAGGTCGCCCCGTGTGTATTCTCTGACCGTAAAATAATTCTAGGTCGCCCCGTGTGTATTCTCTGACCGTGAAATAATTCTAGGTCGCCCCGTGTGTATTCTCTGACCGTGAAATAATTCTAGGTCGTCCCGTGTGAATTCTCTGACCGTGAAATAATTCTAGGTCGTCCCGTGTGTATTCTCTGATCGTGAAGTAATTCTAGGTCGCCCCCCGTGTGTATTTTCTGACCGTGAAATAATTCTAGGTCGTCCCTTGTGTATTCTCTGACCGTGAAATAATTCTAGGTCGCCCCGTGTGTATTCTCTGACCGTGAAATAATTCTAGGTCGTCCAGTGTGAATTCTCTGACCGTGAAATAATTCTAGGTCGTCCCGTGTGTATTCTCTGACCGTGAAATAATTCTAGGTCGCCCCCCTTGTGTATTCTCTGACCGTGAAATAATTCTAGGTCGTCCCGTGTGTATTCTCTGATCGTGAAATAATTTTAGGTCGTCCCGTGTGTATTCTCTGACCGTGAAATAATTCTAAGTCGCCCCGTGTGTATTCTCTGACCGTGAAATAATTTTAGGTCATCCCGTGTGTATTCTCTGACCGTGAAATAATTCTAGGTTGTCCCGTGTGTATTCTCTGACCGTGAAATAATTCTAGGTCGTCCTGTGTGTATTCTCTGACCGTGAAATAATTCTAGGTCGCCCCCGTGTGTATTCTCTGACCGTGAAATAATTGTAGGTCGTCCCGTGTGTATTTTCTGACCGTGAAATAATTTTAGGTTGTTCCGTGTGTATTCTCTGACCGTGAAATAATTCTAGGTCGCCCCGTGTGTATTCTCTGACCGTGAATAATTTTAGGTCGTCCCGTGTGTATTCTTTAACCGTGAAATAATTTTAGGCCGTCCCGTGTGTATTCTCTGACCGTGAAATTATTTTAGGTCGTCCCGTGTGTATTCTCTGACCGTGAAGTAATTCTAGGCCATCCCGTGTGTATTCTCTGACCGTGAAGTAATTCTAGGTCGCTCCGTGTGTATTCTTTGACCGTGAAATAATTCTAGGTCGTCCCGTGTGTATTCTCTGACCGTGAAATAATTCTAGGTCGTCCCGTGTGTATTTTCTGACCGTGAAGTAATTCTAAGTCGTCCCGTGTGTATTCTCTGACCGTGAAATAATTCTAGGTCGTCCCGTGTGTATTCTCTGACTGTGAAATAATTCTAGGTCGTCCCGTGTGTATTCTCTGACCGTGAAGTAATTCTAGGCCGTCCGGTGTGTATTCTCTGACCGTGAAGTAATTCTAGGTCGCTCCGTGTGTATTCTCTGACCGTGAAATAATTCTAGGTCATCCCGTGTGTATTCTCTGACCGCGAAATAATTTTAGGTCGTCCCGTGTGTATTCTCTGACCGTGAAATAATTCTAGGTCGTCCTGTGTGTATTCTCTGACCGTGAAGTAATTCTAGGCCGTCCCGTGTGTATTCTCTGACCATGAAGTAATTCTAGGTCGCTCCGTGTGTATTCTCTTACCGTGAAATAATTCTAGGTCGTCCCGTGTGTATTCTCTGACCGTGAAATAATTCTAGGTCATCCCGTGTGTAATCTCTGACCGTGAAGTAATTCTAGGCCGTCCCGTGTGTATTCTCTGACCGTGAAGTAATTCTAGGTCGCCCCGTGTGTATTTTCTGACCGTGAAGTAATTCTAGGTCGCCCCCCGTGTGTATTCTCTGACCGTGAAATAATTCTAGGTCGCCCCGTGTGTATTCTCTGACCGTGAAATAATTCTAGGTCGCCCCGTGTGTATTGTCTGACCGTGAAGTGATTCTAGGTCGCCCCCTGTGTTTATTCTCTGACCGTGAAATAATTCTAGGTCGCCCCCCGTGTGTATTCTCTGACCGTGAAATAATTCTAGGTCGTTTCGTGTGTATTCTCTGACCGTGAAATAATTCTAGGTCGCCCCCCATGTGTATTCTCTGACCGTGAAATAATTCTAGGTCGCCCCCCGTGTGTATTCTCTGACCGTGAAATAATTCTAGGTCGCCCCGTGTGTATTGTCTGACCGTGAAATAATTTTAGGTCGCCCCCCGTGTGTATTCTCTGACCGTGAAATAATTCTAGGTCGCCCCCCGTGTGTATTCTCTGACCGTGAAATAATTCTAGGCCGTCCCGTGTGTATTCTCTGACCGTGAAGTAATTCTAGGTCGCTCCGTGTGTATTCTCTGACCGTGAAATAATTCTAAGTCGTCCCGTGTGTATTCTCTGACCGTGAAATAATTCTAAGTCGTCCCGTGTGTATTCTCTGACCGTGAAATAATTCTAGGTCGCCCCGTGTGTATTCTCTGACCGTGAAGTAATTCTAGGCCGTCCCGTGTGTATTCTCTGACCGTGAAGTAATTCTAGGTCGCTCCGTGTGTATTCTCTGACCGTGAAATAATTCTAGGTCGTCCCGTGTGTATTCTCTGACCGTGAAATAATTCTAGGTCGTCCCCCTGTGTATTCTCTGACGGTGAATTAATTCTAGGCCATCCCGTGTGTATTCTCTGACCGTAAAGTAATTCTAGGTCGCCCCGTGTGTATTTTCTGACCGTGAAGTAATTCTAGGTCGCCCCCCGTGTGTATTCTCTGACCGTGAAATAATTCTAGGTCGCCCCGTGTGTATTCTCTGACCGTGAAATAATTCTAGGTCGCCCCGTGTGTATTCTCTGACCGTGAAGTACTTCTAGGTCGCCCCTCTTTGTATTCTCTGACCGTGAAATAATTCTAGGTCGCCCCCCGTGTGTATTCTCTGACCGTGAAATAATTCTAGGTCGTCCCGTATGTATTCTCTGACCGTGAAATAATTCTAGGTCGCCCCCAGTGTGTATTCTCTGACCGTGAAATAATTCTAGGTCACCCCCCGTGTGTATTCTCTGACCGTGAAATAATTCTAGGTCGCCCCGTGTGTATTGTCTGACCGTGAAATAATTCTAGGTCGCCCCCCGTGTGTATTTTCTGACCGTGAAATAATTCTAGGTCGCCCCCCGTGTGTATTCTCTGACCGTAAAGTAATTCTAGGTGGCCCCCGTGTGTATTCTCTGACCGTAAAATAATTCTAGGTCGCCCCCCGTGTGTATTCTCTGACCGTGAAATAATTCTAGGTCGTCCTGTGTGTATTCTCTGACCGTGAAATAATTCTAGGTCGTCCCGTGTGTATTCTCTGACCGTGAAATAATTCTAGGTCGCCCCGTGTGTATTGTCTGACTGTGAAATAATTCTAGGCCGTCCCGTGTGTATTCTCTGACCGTGAAGTAATTCTAGGTCGCTCCGTGTGTATTCTCTGACCGTGAAATAATTCTAGGTCGTCCCGTGTGTATTCTCTGACCGTGAAATAATTCTAGGCCGTCCCGTGTGTATTCTCTGACCGTGAAGTAATTCTAGGTCGTCCCGTGTGCATTCTCTGACCGTGAAGTAATTCTAGGTCGCCCCCCGTGTGTATTCTCTGACCGTGAAATAATTCTAGGTAGCCCCGTGTGTATTCTCTGACTGTGAAATAATTCTAGGTCGCCCCGTGTGTATTCTCTGACCGTGAAGTAATTCTAGGTCGCCCCCCTTTGTATTCTCTGACCGTGAAATAATTCTAGGTCGCCCCCCGTGTGTATTCTCTGACCGTGAAATAATTCTAGGTTGTCCCGTGTGTATTCTCTGACCGTGAAATAATTCTAGGTCGCCCCCCGTATGTATTCTCTGACCGTGAAATAATTCTAGGTCACCCCCCGTGTGTATTCTCTGACCGTGAAATAATTCTAGGTCGCCCCGTGTGTATTGTCTGACCGTGAAATAATTCTAGGTCGCCCCCCGTGTGTATTCTCTGACCGTGAAATAATTCTAGGTGGCCCCCCGTGTGTATTCTCTGACCGTGAAGTAATTCTAGGTCGCCCCCCGTGTGTATTCTCTGACTGTGAAATAATTCTAGGTCCTCCCCCGTGTGTATTCTCTGACCGTGAAATAATTCTATGTCGTCCCGTGTGTATTCTCTGACCGTGAAATAATTCTAGGTCGTCCCGTGTGTATTCTCTGACCGTGAAATAATTCTAGGTCGCCCCGTGTGTATTGTCTGACTGTGAAATAATTCTAGGTCGCCCCCCGTTTGTAATCTTTGACCGTGAAGTAATTCTAGGTCGTCCCGTGTGTATTGTCTGACTGTGAAATAATTCTAGGTCGCCCCCCGTGTGTATTCTCTGACCGTGAAGTAATTCTAGGTCGCCCTCGTGTGTATTCTCTGACCGTGAAATAATTTTAGGTCGCCCCGTGTGTATTCTCTGACCGTGAAATAATTCTAGGTCGCCCCCTGTGTGTATTCTCTGACCGTGAAGTAATTCTAGGTCGCCCCCCGTGTGTATTCTCTGACCGTGAAATAATTCTAGGTCGCCCCCCGTGTGTATTCTCTGACCGTGAAATAATTCTAGGTCGCCCGTGTGTATTCTCTGACCGTGAAATAATTCTAGGTCGCCCCCCGTGTGTATTCTCTGACCGTGAAATAATTCTAGGTCGCCCCGTGTGTATTGTCTGACCGTGAAATAATTCTAGGTCGCCCCCCGTGTGTATTCTCTGACCGTGAAATAATTCTAGGTCGCCCCGTGTGTATTCTCTGACCGTGAAATAATTCTAGGTCGCCCCGTGTGTATTCTCTGACCGTGAAATAATTCTAGGTCGTCCCGTGTGTATTCTCTGACTGTGAAATAATTTTAGGTCGTCTCGTGTGTATTCTCTGACCGTGAAGTAATTCTAGGTCGCCCCTCGTGTGTATTCTCTGACCGTGAAATAATTCTAGGTCGTCCCGTGTGTAATCTCTGACCGTGAAATAATTCTAGGTCGCCCCGTGTGTATTCTCTGACCGTGAAATAATTTTAGGTCGTCCCGTGTGTATTCTCTGACCGTGAAATAATTCTAGGTCGTCCCGTGTGTATTCTCTGACCGTGAAATAATTCTAGGTCGCCCCCCGTGTGTATTCTCTGACCGTGAAATAATTCTAGGTCGTCCCGTGTGTATTCTCTGACCGTGAAATAATTCTAGGTCGTCCCGTGTGTATTCTCTGACCGTGAAATAATTCTAGGTCGCCCCGTGTGTATTCTCTGACCGTGAAATAATTTTAGGTCGTCCCGTGTGTATTCTCTGACCGTGAAATAATTCTAGGTCGTCCCGTGTGTATTCTCTGACCGTGAAATAATTCTAGTCCCGTGTGTATTCTCTGACCGTGAAATAATTCTAGGTCGTCCCGTGTGTATTCTCTGACCGTGAAATAATTCTAGGTCGTCCCGTGTGTATTCTCTGACCGTGAAATAATTTTAGGTCGTCCCGTGTGTATTCTCTGACCGTGAAATAATTCTAGGTCGCTCCGTGTGTATTCTCTGACCGTGAAATAATTTTAGGTCGTCCGTGTGTATTCTCTGACCGTGAAATAATTTTAGGTCGTCCCGTGTGTATTCTCTGACCGTGAAATATTCTAGGTCGCCCGTGTGTATTCTCTGACCGTGAAATAATTCTAGGTCGCCCGTGTGTATTCTCTGACCGTGAAATAATTCTAGGTCGTCCCGTGTGTATTCTCTGACCGTGAAATAATTTTAGGTCGTCCCGTGTGTATTCTCTGACCGTGAAATAATTCTAGGTCGTCCCGTGTGTATTCTCTGACCGTGAAATAATTCTAGGTCGCCCCCCGTGTGTATTCTCTGACCGTGAAATAATTCTAGGTCGCCCCCCGTGTGTATTCTCTGACCGTGAAATAATTCTAGGTCGCCCCCCGTGTGTATTCTCTGACCGTGAAATAATTCTAGGTCGTCCCCCGTGTGTATTCTCTGACCGTGAAATAATTCTAGGTCGCCCGTGTGTATTCTCTGACCGTGAAATAATTCTAGGTCGTCCCGTGTGTATTCTCTGACCGTGAAATAATTCTAGGTCGCCCCGTGTGTATTCTCTGACCGTGAAATAATTCTAGGTCGCCCCGTGTGTATTCTCTGACCGTGAAATAATTCTAGGTCGCCCCGTGTGTATTCTCTGACCGTGAAATAATTCTAGGTCGTCCCGTGTGTATTCTCTGACCGTGAAATAATTCTAGGTCGCCCGTGTGTATTCTCTGACCGTGAAATAATTCTAGGTCGCCCCCGTGTGTATTCTCTGACCGTGAAATAATTCTAGGTCGCCCCGTGTGTATTCTCTGACCGTGAAATAATTCTAGGTCGCCCCGTGTGTATTCTCTGACCGTGAAATAATTCTAGGTCGCCCCGTGTGTATTCTCTGACCGTGAAATAATTTTAGGTCGCCCCGTGTGTATTCTCTGACCGTGAAATAATTCTAGGTCGCCCTGTGTATTCTCTGACCGTGAAATAATTCTAGGTCGCCCGTGTGTATTCTCTGACCGTGAAATAATTCTAGGTCGCCCCGTGTGTATTCTCTGACCGTGAAATAATTCTAGGTCGTCCCCGTGTGTATTCTCTGACCGTGAAATAATTTAGGTCGTCCCGTGTGTATTCTCTGACCGTGAAATAATTCTAGGTCGCCCGTGTGTATTCTCTGACCGTGAAATAATTCTAGGTCGCCCGTGTGTATTCTCTGACCGTGAAATAATTCTAGGTCGTCCCGTGTGTATTCTCTGACCGTGAAATAATTCTAGGTCGTCCCCGTGTGTATTCTCTGACCGTGAAATAATTCTAGGTCGCCCCGTGTGTATTCTCTGACCGTGAAATAATTCTAGGTCGTCCCGTGTGTATTCTCTGACCGTGAAATAATTCTAGGTCGTCCCGTGTGTATTCTCTGACCGTGAAATAATTCTAGGTCGCCCGTGTGTATTCTCTGACCGTGAAATAATTCTAGGTCGTCCCGTGTGTATTCTCTGACCGTGGAATAATTCTAGGTCGTCCCGTGTGTATTCTCTGACCGTGAAATAATTCTAGGTCGTCCCGTGTGTATTCTCTGACCGTGAAATAATTCTAGGTCGTCCCGTGTGTATTCTCTGACCGTGGAATAATTCTAGGTCGTCCCGTGTGTATTCTCTGACCGTGGAATAATTCTAGGTCGCCCCGTGTGTATTCTCTGACCGTGGAATAATTCTAGGTCGCCCCGTGTGTATTCTCTGACCGTGGAATAATTCTAGGTCGCCCCGTGTGTATTCTCTGACCGTGGAATAATTCTAGGTCGCCCCGTGTGTATTCTCTGACCCTGGAATAATTCTAGGTCGCCCCGTGTGTATTCTCTGACCGTGAAATAATTCTAGGTCGTCCCCTGTGTATTCTCTGACCGTGAAATAATTCTAGGTCGTGCCCCGTGTGTATTCTCTGACCGTGAAATAATTCTAGGTCGCCCCGTGTGTATTCTCTGACCGTGAAATAATTCTAGGTCGCCCCGTGTGTATTCTCTGACCGTGAAATAATTCTAGGTCGCCCCGTGTGTATTCTCTGACCGTGAAATAATTCTAGGTCGCCCCGTGTGTATTCTCTGACCGTGAAATAATTCTAGGTCGCCCCGTGTGTATTCTCTGACCGTGAAATAATTCTAGGTCGCCCCGTGTGTATTCTCTGACCGTGAAATAATTCTAGGTCGCCCCGTGTGTATTCTCTGACCGTGAAATAATTCTAGGTCGCCCCGTGTGTATTCTCTGACCGTGAAATAATTCTAGGTCGCCCCGTGTGTATTCTCTGACCGTGAAATAATTCTAGGTCGCCCCGTGTGTATTCTCTGACCGTGAAATAATTCTAGGTCGCCCCGTGTGTATTCTCTGACCGTGAAATAATTCTAGGTCGCCCCGTGTGTATTCTCTGACCGTGAAATAATTCTAGGTCGCCCCCCGTGTGTATTCTCTGACCGTGAAATAATTCTAGGTCGCCCCCCGTGTGTATTCTCTGACCGTGAAATAATTCTAGGTCGCCCCCCGTGTGTATTCTCTGACCGTGAAATAATTCTAGGTCGCCCCCCGTGTGTATTCTCTGACCGTGAAATAATTCTAGGTCGCCCCCCGTGTGTATTCTCTGACCGTGAAATAATTCTAGGTCGCCCCCCGTGTGTATTGTCTGACCGTGAAGTAATTCTAGGTCGCCCCCCGTGTGTATTCTCTGACCGTGAAATAATTCTAGGTCGCCCCCCGTGTGTATTCTCTGACCGTGAAATAATTCTAGGTCGTCCCGTGTGTATTCTCTGACCGTGAAATAATTCTAGGTCGTCCCGTGTGTATTCTCTGACCGTGAAATAATTCTAGGTCGTCCCGTGTGTATTCTCTGACCGTGAAATAATTCTAGGTCGTCCCGTGTGTATTCTCTGACCGTGAAATAATTCTAGGTCGCCCCGTGTGTATTGTCTGACCGTGAAATAATTCTAGGTCTCCCCCCGTGTGTATTCTCTGACCGTGAAGTAATTCTAGGTCGCCCCCGTGTGTATTGTCTGACCGTGAAATAATTCTAGGTCGCCCCCCGTGTGTATTCTCTGACCGTGAAGTAATTCTAGGTCGCCCCGTGTGTATTCTCTGACCGTGAAATAATTCTAGGTCGCCCCGTGTGTATTCTCTGACCGTGAAATAATTCTAGGTCGCCCCCGTGTGTATTCTCTGACCGTGAAATAATTCTAGGTCGCCCCCCGTGTGTATTCTCTGACCGTGAAATAATTCTAGGTCGCCCCCCGTGTGTATTCTCTGACCGTGAAATAATTCTAGGTCGCCCCCCGTGTGTATTCTCTGACCGTGAAATAATTCTAGGTCGCCCCCCGTGTGTATTCTCTGACCGTGAAATAATTCTAGGTCGCCCCCCGTGTGTATTCTCTGACCGTGAAATAATTCTAGGTCGCCCCCCGTGTGTATTCTCTGACCGTGAAATAATTCTAGGTCGCCCCCCGTGTGTATTCTCTGACCGTGAAATAATTCTAGGTCGCCCCGTGTGTATTCTCTGACCGTGAAATAATTCTAGGTCGCCCCCCGTGTGTATTCTCTGACCGTGAAATAATTCTAGGTCGCCCCGTGTGTATTCTCTGACCGTGAAATAATTCTAGGTCGTCCCGTGTGTATTCTCTGACCGTGAAATAATTCTAGGTCGTCCCGTGTGTATTCTCTGACCGTGAAATAATTCTAGGTCGCCCCGTGTGTATTCTCTGACCGTGAAATAATTCTAGGTCGTCCCGTGTGTATTCTCTGACCGTGAAATAATTCTAGGTCGCCCCGTGTGTATTCTCTGACCGTGAAATAATTCTAGGTCGTCCCGTGTGTATTCTCTGACCGTGAAATAATTCTAGGTCGTCCCGTGTATATTCTCTGACCGTGAAATAATTCTAGGTCGCCCCGTGTGTATTCTCTGACCGTGAAATAATTCTAGGTCGTCCCGTGTGTATTCTCTGACCGTGAAATAATTCTAGGTCGTCCCGCGTGTATTCTCTGACCGTGAAATAATTCTAGGTCGCCCCGTGTGTATTCTCTGACCGTGAAATAATTCTAGGTCGTCCCGTGTGTATTCTCTGACCGTGAAATAATTCTAGGTCGTCCCGTGTGTATTCTCTGACCGTGAAATAATTCTAGGTCGTCCCGTGTGTATTCTCTGACTGTGAAATAATTCTAGGTCGCCCGTGTGTATTCTCTGACCGTGAAATAATTCTAGGTCGTCCCGTGTGTATTCTCTGACTGTGAAATAATTTTAGGTCGTCCCGTGTGTATTCTCTGACCGTGAAATAATTCTAGGTCGCCCCGTGTGTATTCTCTGACCGTGAATAATTTTAGGTCGTCCCGTGTGTATTCTCTGACCGTGAAATAATTTTAGGTCGTCCCGTGTGTATTCTCTGACCGTGAAAATTATTTTAGGTCGTCCCGTGTGTATTCTCTGACCGTGAAATAATTCTAGGTCGCCCGTGTGTATTATCTGACCGTGAAATAATTCTGGTCGTCCCGTGTGTATTCTCTGACCGTGAAATAATTTTAGGTCGTCCCGTTTGTATTCTCTGACCGTGAAATAATTTTAGGTCGTCCCGTGTGTATTCTCTGACCGTGAAATAATTCTAGGTCGTCCCTGTGTATTCTCTGACCGTGAAATAATTCTAGGTCGCCCCCGTGTGTATTCTCTGACCGTGAAATAATTCTAGGTCGCCCCCGTGTGTATTCTCTGACCGTGAAATAATTCTAGGTCGCCCCCGTGTGTATTCTCTGACCGTGAAATAATTCTAGGTCGCCCCCGTGTGTATTCTCTGACCGTGAAATAATTCTAGGTCGTCCCGTGTGTATTCTCTGACCGTGAAATAATTCTAGGTCGCCCCTGTGTGTATTCTCTGACCGTGAAATAATTCTAGGTCGCCCCCGTGTGTATTCTCTGACCGTGAAATAATTCTAGGTCGCCCCGTGTGTATTCTCTGACCGTGAAATAATTCTAGGTCGCCCCCTGTGTGTATTCTCTGACCGTGAAATAATTCTAGGTCGCCCCGTGTGTATTCTCTGACCGTGAAATAATTCTAGGTCGCCCCGTGTGTATTCTCTGACCGTGAAATAATTCTAGGTCGCCCCCGTGTGTATTCTCTGACCGTGAAATAATTCTAGGTCGTCCCGTGTGTATTCTCTGACCGTGAAATAATTCTAGGTCGCCCGTGTGTATTCTCTGACCGTGAAATAATTCTAGGTCGTCCCGTGTGTATTCTCTGACCGTGAAATAATTTAGGTCGTCCCGTGTGTATTCTCTGACCGTGAAATAATTCTAGGTCGCCCGTGTGTATTCTCTGACCGTGAAATAATTCTAGGTCGTCCCGTGTGTATTCTCTGACCGTGAAATAATTTTAGGTCGTCCCGTGTGTATTCTCTGACCGTGAAATAATTCTAGGTCGCCCCGTGTGTATTCTCTGACCGTGAAATAATTCTTAGGTCGTCCCTGTGTATTCTCTGACCGTGAAATAATTCTAGGTCGTCCCGTGTGTATTCTCTGACCGTGAATAATTCTAGGTCGCCCCGTGTGTATTCTCTGACCGTGAAATAATTCTAGGTCGCCCTGTGTGTATTCTCTGACCGTGGAATAATTCTAGGTCGTCCCGTGTGTATTCTCTGACCGTGGAATAATTCTAGGTCGCCCCGTGTGTATTCTCTGACCGTGAAATAATTCTAGGTCGTCCCGTGTGTATTCTCTGACCGTGGAATAATTCTAGGTCGTCCCGTGTGTATTCTCTGACCGTGAAATAATTCTAGGTCGTCCCGTGTGTATTCTCTGACCGTGGAATAATTCTAGGTCGCCCCGTGTGTATTCTCTGACCGTGAAATAATTCTAGGTCGTCCTGTGTGTATTCTCTGACCGTGGAATAATTCTAGGTCGCCCCGTGTGTATTCTCTGACCGTGAAATAATTCTAGGTCGTCCCGTGTGTATTCTCTGACCGTGGAATAATTCTAGGTCGCCCCGTGTGTATTCTCTGACCGTGAAATAATTCTAGGTCGTCCCGTGTGTATTCTCTGACCGTGGAGTAATTCTAGGTCGCCCCGTGTGTATTCTCTGACCGTGAAATAATTCTAGGTCGTCCCGTGTGTATTCTCTGACCGTGGAGTAATTCTAGGTCGCCCCGTGTGTATTCTCTGACCGTGAAATAATTCTAGGTCGTCCCGTGTGTATTCTCTGACCGTGGAATAATTCTAGGTCGCCCCGTGTGTATTCTCTGACCGTGAAATAATTCTAGGTCGCCCCGTGTGTATTCTCTGACCGTGAATAATTCTGGGTCGCCCCGTGTGTATTCTCTGACCGTGAAATAATTCTGGTCGCCCCGTGTGTATTCTCTGACCGTGAAATAATTCTGGGTCGCCCCGTGTGTATTCTCTGACCGTGAAATAATTCTAGGTCGCCCCGTGTGTATTCTCTGACCGTGAAATAATTCTAGGTCGCCCCGTGTGTATTCTCTGACCGTGAAATAATTCTAGGTCGCCCCGTGTGTATTCTCTGACCGTGAAATAATTCTAGGTCGCCCCGTGTGTATTCTCTGACCGTGAAATAATTCTAGGTCGCCCCCCGTGTGTATTCTCTGACCGTGAAATAATTCTAGGTCGCCCCCGTGTGTATTCTCTGACCGTGAAATAATTCTAGGTCGTCCCGTGTGTATTGTCTGACCGTGAAATAATTCTAGGTCGCCCCCCGTGTGTATTCTCTGACCGTGAAATAATTCTAGGTCGCCCCCCGTGTGTATTCTCTGACCGTGAAATAATTCTAGGTCGTCCCGTGTGTATTCTCTGACCGTGAAATAATTCTAGGTCGTCCCGTGTGTATTCTCTGACCGTGAAATAATTCTAGGTCGTCCCGTGTGTATTCTCTGACCGTGAAATAATTCTAGGTCGTCCCGTGTGTATTCTCTGACCGTGAAATAATTCTAGGTCGCCCCGTGTGTATTCTCTGACCGTGAAATAATTCTAGGTCGTCCCGTGTGTATTCTCTGACCGTGAAATAATTTTAGGTCGCCCCGTGTGTATTCTCTGACCGTGAAATAATTCTAGGTCGCCCCGTGTGTATTCTCTGACCGTGAAATAATTTTAGGTCTTCCCGTGTGTATTCTCTGACCGTGAAATAATTTTAGGTCGTCCCGTGTGTATTCTCTGACCGTGAAATAATTCTAGGTCGCTCCCGTGTGTATTCTCTGACCGTGAAATAATTCTAGGTCGCCCCTGTGTGTATTGTCTGACCGTGAAATAATTCTAGGTCATCCCGTGTGTATTCTCTGACCGTGAAATAATTTTAGGTCGTCCCGTGTGTATTCTCTGACCGTGGAATAATTCTAGGTCACCCCGTGTGTATTCTCTGACCGTGGAATAATTTTAGGTCGTCCCGTGTGTATTCTCTGACCGTGGAATAATTCTAAGTCGCCCCGTGTGTATTCTCTGACCGTGGAATAATTCTAGGTCGTCCCGTGTGTATTCTCTGACCGTGGAATAATTCTAGGTCGCCCCGTGTGTATTCTCTGACCGTGGAATAATTCTAGGTCGTCCCGTGTGTATTCTCTGACCGTGGAATAATTCTAGGTCGTCCCCGTGTGTATTCTCTGACCGTGGAATAATTCTAGGTCGTCCCGTGTGTATTCTCTGACCGTGGAATAATTCTAGGTCGTCCCGTGTGTATTCTCTGACCGTGGAATAATTCTAGGTCGTCCCGTGTGTATTCTCTGACCGTGGAATAATTCTAGGTCGTCCCGTGTGTATTCTCTGACCGTGGAATAATTCTAGGTCGTCCCGTGTGTATTCTCTGACCGTGGAATAATTCTAGGTCGTCCCGTGTGTATTCTCTGACCTGGAATAATTCTAGGTCGCCCCGTGTGTATTCTCTGACCGTGGAATAATTCTAGGTCGCCCCGTGTGTATTCTCTGACCGTGGAATAATTCTAGGTCGCCCCGTGTGTATTCTCTGACCGTGGAATAATTCTAGGTCGCCCCGTGTGTATTTCTGACCGTGGAATAATTCTAGGTCGCCCCGTGTGTATTCTCTGACCGTGAAATAATTCTAGGTCGCCCCGTGTGTATTGTCTGACCGTGAAATAATTCTAGGTCGCCCCGTGTGTATTGTCTGACCGTGAAATAATTCTAGGTCGCCCCGTGTGTATTCTCTGACCGTGAAATAATTCTAGGTCGCCCCGTGTGAATTCTCTGACCGTGAAATAATTCTAGGTCGGCCCGTGTGTATTCTCTGACCGTGAAATAATTCTAGGTCGCCCCGTGTGAATTCTCTGACCGTGAAATAATTCTAGGTCGTCCCGTGTGTATTCTCTGACCGTGAAATAATTCTAGGTCGTCCCGTGTGTATTCTCTGACCGTGAAATAATTCTAGGTCGTCCCGTGTGTATTTTCTGACCGTGAAATAATTCTAGGTCGTCCCGTGTGTATTCTCTGACCGTGAAATAATTCTAGGTCGTACCTTGTGTATTCTCTGACTCTGAAATAATTCTAGGTCACCCCGTGTGTATTCTCTTGCATGTTCTTGTATGCACTGGTATGCAATCGTGCAGAAAGGACATGTTTGTTGACTGCAAATAAAAGCCTCTCTCAAATTGATTCTCTGGAAGTGTATCATCGCCAAGAAAGGCAATACCTGACCACCAATACCTCGGGTTTTAAAGTCGTTCGTCATTTATTTTAGCCCGGGCTAAATGATGAGTGGACTAGAGCAAACTGAAGTGGAACTCGGGCAAAAGCGGTCTCCTGAAATTGCTTTAGACTTTTTTGATTAATGTAATGGTGGGGGAAAGATTTCAGGGGTTTTATACGATAAATCTCATTTCTTTTAATCGATTGAAAATGAAAAATATGTAGATATTTTGTTATTATTATTATTATTATTATTATTATTATTGGTGGTATTGTTATTATTATTATTATCATTATTATTATTATTATTATTATTAATTTTATTATTATTATTATTATTATTATTATTATTATTATTATTGTTGTTGTTGCTCTTGTTATCATTATTAGCTAAGCTATAACCCTAGTTGGAAAAGCAGGATGCTATAAGCTCAAGTGCTCCTACAGGGAAAAATAGCCCAGTGAGGAAAGGAAACAAGGAAATAGGTAAACTACAAGAGAAGTAATGAACAATATAATGTAAATATTTATAGACCAGTTACATTAAAATAGACCTTTTATACATAAACTATAAAAGCTTCAAAAAAAAAAAAAGTGGGAAGATAAATGAGATAGAATAGTATGCCCGAGTGTACCCCCAAGCAAGAGAGCTTAAACCTAAGAGAGTGGAAGACTATGGTACAGAGGCTATGGCACTACCCAAGACTAGAGAACAATGGTTTGATTTTGTAGTTACCATAGCTAAAGAGCCTCTTATATCCTTACCAAGAGGAAAGCAGCTACTTGATAATTACAGTGCAGTTG
>NC_090729.1:113349112-113359702 GCF_036898095.1 Palaemon carinicauda
TTATTATTATTATTATTATTATTATTATTATTAATTTTACAGTGCCTCTTCATATATGAGAAATTTTATCACAAAGCTATAAGACACTGTGTGATATTTCCTTCTATTATTATTTTTATTATTATTAGTATTAGTATCAGTATATTATTATTATTATTATTATTATTATTATTATTATTATTATTATTATCATTATTAATATCATTACCATAAGAGAACAATATAAAGAAAAGGATTCGAGTGAGCAGTTATGAATAAAACAATAAGTTTATTTAGTAGCAGAAACCAAAGAAAATAAATAGTAAACAAAAATAAATGAAGATAATAAATAAACAGAAATAAGAGGGATAAACAAAGATATTGATGCTTGAGAACAAAGGCTAAGAGGTTTTCTGGAATCCCGAGGTCTTAAGTATCCATCGACATATTATTCAGTCTATGTAATCCGATTATCTTTTTCTACGATGTGTCTGTTTCTTCTCAAGACGCATTAAGGATTTTATGGCGCAACTGTTAGAACGTATACAGGTATGTTTGTATATATATATATATATATATATACATATATATAATATTTATATAATATATATATATATATATATATATGTATATATATGCATATATATATTATATATATATATATATATATATATGTATATATATACACATATATATACTGTATATGTATATATATATATATATATATATTATATATACACATATATATATACTGTATATGTATGTATATATATATATATATATATATATATACTGCATATATATGTATATACACTGTATATATATAGATAGATAGATAGATAGATCTCATCATCAACATCTCCTATCACGCCTGTTGACGCAAAGGGCCTAGACTAGATTTCGCCAGTCGTCTCTATCTTGAACTTTTAAATCCATACTTCTCCATTCATCATCTACTTCACTCTTCATAGTCCTCAGCCATGTAGTCCTGCGTCTTCTAATTCCTCTAGTGCTTTGTGGAGCACAATGGTAAGTTTGGTGAACTAATCTCTCTTAGGAAGAGCTTCTTCTTTTATTCCATCTTTTAATTTCACTTTATTATACATTTCAAGTCTTCACTGAAATCTTTCTATTATCATGAAAGTCCTCCTAAGTAAAAGATCAGAAGCCAGTCTAAGAATCTACAGTTCCTCACTGAAGGCGAACTGTAGGCGGTAAAGCCAACCTATTCTGCATTGTAAGACAGATGTAATGGAGTCAGTAAGGATATCAAGAGGCACTCTCTAGATAGAAGGGGGGGGGGAGGGGAGGGTGGAGTTAAACTTACTCTTGGGAACCTCTGGAACTCAGCAGCAAATTATGGTTACGATCTTATTGGACGTCAGTTTGAGTGTCTGAGAGAGAGAGAGAGAGAGAGAGAGAGAGAGAGACTGTTTGTGTGAACCAGTTTAAAATGTGAAAGCAATAGATGTCAGTGTTTATCTTTGGAGAGAGAGAGAGAGAGAGAGAGAGAGAGAGAGAGAGAGAGAATCTTTAAAATGTGAAAGCAATTGATATTGTTAATCTTTAGAGAGAGAGAGAGAGAAAGAGAGAGAGAGAGAGAGAGACTGTTTGTGTGAACCAGTTTAAAATGTGAAAGCAATAGATGTCAGTGTTTATCTTTGGAGAGAGAGAGAGAGAGAGAGAGAGAGAGAGAGAGAGAGAGAGAGAATCTTTAAAATGTGAAAGCAATTGATATTGTTAATCTTTAGAGAGAGAGAGAGAGAGAGAGAGAGAGAGAGAGAGAGAGAGACTGTTTGTGTGAACCAGTTTAAAATGTGAAAGCAATAGATGTCAGTGTTTATTTTTGGAGAGAGAGAGAGAGAGAGAGAGAGAGAGAGAGAGAATCTTTAAAATGTGAAAGCAATTGATATTGTTAATCTTTAGAGAGAGAGAGAGAGAGAGAGAGAGAGAATCTTCAAAATGTGAATGCAATTGATATTGTTAATCTTTAGAGAGAGAGAGAGAGAGAGAGAGAGAGAGAGAGACTGTTTGTGTGAACCAGTTTAAAATGTGAAAGCAATAGATGTCAGTGTTTATCTTTGGAGAGAGAGAGAGAGAGAGAGAGAGAGAGAGAGAGAGAATCAGTTTAAAAATGTGAAAGCAATAGATATCAGTGTTTATCTTTGGAGAGAGAGAGAGAGAGAGAGAGAGAGAGAGAGAGAGAGAGACTGTTTGTGTGAACCAGTTTAAAATGTGAAAGCAATAGATGTCAGTGTTTATCTTTGGAGAGAGAGAGAGAGAGAGAGAGAGAGAGAGAGAGAGAGAGAATCTTTAAAATGTGAAAGCAATTGATATTGTTAATCTTTAGAGAGAGAGAGAGAGAGAGAGAGAGAGAGAGAGAGATAATCAGTTTAAAAATGTGAAAGCAATAGATATCAGTGTTTATCTTTGGAGAGAGAGAGAGAGAGAGAGAGAGAGAGAGAGAGAGAGATTGTTTGCGAGAACTGGTTTAAAATGTTAAAGGAATATCATTGTTTATCTTTGAAGAGAGAGAGAGAGAAAGAGAGAGAGAGAGAGAGAGAGAGAGAGAGAGAGAGAGAGAGAGTGACTGTACGAACCAGTTTAAAGATATGAAAGTAATTTCATTGTATATCTTTGTTTGCCTCTTGTCTTATCAACAGATCTTTATAGTTTTTGGTATAAAAGACTGAGCTCGTATCAATATATCTTCAGGTGTTTGAGATCTTTGTAATACTCCGCGTCTCAAGGGTCTACTGAAGACAAATTGAAGTCATTTTACCCTTGCCTCTTCTCCATCTCTCTTGCGCATTTCTCCCCCGTATTAGCTTTCATTCCAAGACACCTCAGTCTTATTTCGCTCTAAACTCTACTTCGTACTTGTACTTTTGCCTCTTCTCCATCTCTCTCGCGCATTTCTCCCTCGTGTCATCTTTCATTCCAAGACACCTCAGTCTTATTTCGCTCTAAACTCTACTTCGTACTTGTACTTTTGCCTCTTCTCCATCTCTCTTGCGCATTTCTCCCTCGTATTAGCTTTCATTCCAAGACACCTCAGTCTTATTTCGCTCTAAACTCTACTTCGTACTTGTACTTTTGCCTCTTCTCCATCTCTCTCGCGCATTTCTCCCTCGTGTCATCTTTCATTCCAAGACACCTCAGTCTTATTTCGCTCTAAACTCTACTTCGTACTTGTACTTTTGCCTCTTCTCCATCTCTCTCGCGCATTTCTCCCTCGTGTCATCTTTCATTCCAAGACACCTCAGTCTTATTTCGCTCTAAACTCTACTTCGTACTTGTACTTTTGCCTCTTCTCCATCTCTCTCGCGCATTTCTCCCTCGTGTCATCTTTCATTCCAAGACACCTCAGTCTTATTTCGCTCTAAACTCTACTTCGTACTTGTACTTTTGCCTCTTCTCCATCTCTCTTGCGCATTTCTCCCCCGTATTAGCTTTCATTCCAAGACACCTCAGTCTTATTTCGCTCTAAACTCTACTTCGTACTTGTACTTTTGCCTCTTCTCCATCTCTCTTGCGCATTTCTCCCCCGTATTAGCTTTCATTCCAAGACACCTCAGTCTTATTTCGCTCTAAACTCTACTTCGTACTTGTACTTTTGCCTCTTCTCCATCTCTCTTGCGCATTTTCTCCCCCGTATTAGCTTTCATTCCAAGACACCTCAGTCTTATTTTCGCTCTAAACCTCTACTTCGTACTTGTACTTTTGCCTCTTCTCCATCTCTCTTGCGCATTTCTCCCCCCGTATTAGCTTTCATTCCAAGACACCTCAGTCTTATTTCGCTCTAAACTCTACTTCGTACTTGTACTTTTGCCTCTTCTCCATCTCTCTTGCGCATTTCTCCCTCGTGTCATCTTTCATTCCAAGACACCTCAGTCTTATTTCGCTCTAAACTCTACTTCGTACTTGTACTTTTGCCTCTTCTCCATCTCTCTCGCGCATTTCTCCCTCGTGTCATCTTTCATTCCAAGACACCTCAGTCTTATTTCGCTCTAAACTCTACTTCGTACTTGTACTTTTGCCTCTTCTCCATCTCTCTCGCGCATTTCTCCCTCGTGTCATCTTTCATTCCAAGACACCTCAGTCTTATTTCGCTCTAAACTCTACTTCGTACTTGTACTTTTGCCTCTTCTCCATCTCTCTTGCGCATTCTCTCTCCCCCCGTATTAGCTTTCATTCCAAGACACCTCAGTCTTATTTCGCTCTAAACTCTACTTCGTACTTGTACTTTTGCCTCTTCTCCATCTCTCTTGCGCATTTCTCCCCCGTATTAGCTTTCATTCCAAGACACCTCAGTCTTATTTCGCTCTAAACTCTACTTCGTACTTGTACTTTTGCCTCTTCTCCATCTCTCTTGCGCATTTCTCCCCCCGTATTAGCTTTCATTCCAAGACACCTCAGTCTTATTTCGCTCTAAACTCTACTTCGTACTTGTACTTTTGCCTCTTCTCCATCTCTCTCGCGCATTTCTCCCTCGTGTCATTTTTCATTCCAAGACACCTCAGTCTTATTTCGCTCTAAACTCTACTTCGTACTTGTACTTTTGCCTCTTCTCCATCTCTCTTGCGCATTTCTCCCCCGTATTAGCTTTCATTCCAAGACACCTCAGTCTTATTTCGCTCTAAACTCTACTTCGTACTTGTACTTTTGCCTCTTCTCCATCTCTCTTGCGCATTTCTCCCCCGTATTAGCTTTCATTCCAAGACACCTCAGTCTTATTTCGCTCTAAACTCTACTTCGTACTTGTACTTTTGCCTCTTCTCCATCTCTCTTGCGCATTTCTCCCCCGTATTAGCTTTCATTCCAAGACACCTCAGTCTTATTTCGCTCTAAACTCTACTTCGTACTTGTACTTTTGCCTCTTCTCCATCTCTCTTGCGCATTTCTCCCCCGTATTAGCTTTCATTCCAAGACACCTCAGTCTTATTTCGCTCTAAACTCTACTTCGTACTTGTACTTTTGCCTCTTCTCCATCTCTCTCGCGCATTTCTCCCTCGTGTCATCTTTCATTCCAAGACACCTCAGTCTTATTTCGCTCTAAACTCTACTTCGTACTTGTACTTTTGCCTCTTCTCCATCTCTCTTGCGCATTTCTCCCTCGTATTAGCTTTCATTCCAAGACACCTCAGTCTTATTTCGCTCTAAACTCTACTTCGTACTTGTACTTTTGCCTCTTCTCCATCTCTCTCGCGCATTTCTCCCTCGTGTCATCTTTCATTCCAAGACACCTCAGTCTTATTTCGCTCTAAACTCTACTTCGTACTTGTACTTTTGCCTCTTCTCCATCTCTCTTGCGCATTTCTCCCTCGTGTCATCTTTCATTCCAAGACACCTCAGTCTTATTTCGCTCTAAACTCTACTTCGTACTTGTACTTTTGCCTCTTCTCCATCTCTCTTGCGCATTTCTCCCCCGTATTAGCTTTCATTCCAAGACACCTCAGTCTTATTTCGCTCTAAACTCTACTTCGTACTTGTACTTTTGCCTCTTCTCCATCTCTCTTGTGCATTTCTCCCCCGTATTAGCTTTCATTCCAAGACACCTCAGTCTTATTTCGCTCTAAACTCTACTTCGTACTTGTACTTTTGCCTCTTCTCCATCTCTCTTGCGCATTTCTCCCCCGTATTAGCTTTCATTCCAAGACACCTCAGTCTTATTTCGCTCTAAACTCTACTTCGTACTTGTACTTTTGCCTCTTCTCCATATCTCTCGCGCATTTCTCCCTCGTGTCATCTTTCATTCCAAGACACCTCAGTCTTATTTCGCTCTAAACTCTACTTCGTACTTGTACTTTTGCCTCTTCTCCATCTCTCTTTCGCATTTCTCCCCCGTATTAGCTTTCATTCCAAGACACCTCAGTCTTATTTCGCTCTAAACTCTACTTCGTACTTGTACTTTTGCCTCTTCTCCATCTCTCTTGCGCATTTCTCCCCCGTATTAGCTTTCATTCCAAGACACCTCAGTCTTATTTCGCTCTAAACTCTACTTCGTACTTGTACTTTTGCCTCTTCTCCATCTCTCTTGCGCATTTCTCCCCCGTATTAGCTTTCATTCCAAGACACCTCAGTCTTATTTCGCTCTAAACTCTACTTCGTACTTGTACTTTTGCCTCTTCTCCATCTCTCTTGCGCATTTCTCCCCCGTATTAGCTTTCATTCCAAGACACCTCAGTCTTATTTCGCTCTAAACTCTACTTCGTACTTGTAGTTTTGCCTCTTCTCCATCTCTCTCGCGCATTTCTCCCTCGTGTCATTTTTCATTCCAAGACACCTCAGTCTTATTTCGCTCTAAACTCTACTTCGTACTTGTACTTTTGCCTCTTCTCCATCTCTCTCGCGCATTTCTCCCTCGTGTCATTTTTCATTCCAAGACACCTCAGTCTTATTTCGCTCTAAACTCTACTTCGTACTTGTACTTTTGCCTCTTCTCCATCTCTCTTGCGCATTTCTCCCCCGTATTAGCTTTCATTCCAAGACACCTCAGTCTTATTTCGCTCTAAACTCTACTTCGTACTTGTACTTTTGCCTCTTCTCCATCTCTCTTGCGCATTTCTCCCCCGTATTAGCTTTCATTCCAAGACACCTCAGTCTTATTTCGCTCTAAACTCTACTTCGTACTTGTACTTTTGCCTCTTCTCCATCTCTCTTGCGCATTTCTCCCCCGTATTAGCTTTCATTCCAAGACACCTCAGTCTTATTTCGCTCTAAACTCTACTTCGTACTTGTACTTTTGCCTCTTCTCCATCTCTCTTGCGCATTTCTCCCCCGTATTAGCTTTCATTCCAAGACACCTCAGTCTTATTTCGCTCTAAACTCTACTTCGTACTTGTACTTTTGCCTCTTCTCCATCTCTCTTGCGCATTTCTCCCCCGTATTAGATTTCATTCCAAGACACCTCAGTCTTACTTCGCTCTAAACTCTACTTCGTACTTGTACTTTTGCCTCTTCTCCATCTCTCTTGCGCATTTCTCCCCCGTATTAGCTTTCATTCCAAGACACCTCAGTCTTATTTCGCTCTAAACTCTACTTCGTACTTGTACTTTTGCCTCTTCTCCATCTCTCTTGCGCATTTCTCCCCCGTATTAGCTTTCATTCCAAGACACCTCAGTCTTATTTCGCTCTAAACTCTACTTCGTACTTGTACTTTTGCCTCTTCTCCATCTCTCTTGCGCATTTCTCCCCCGTATTAGCTTTCATTCCAAGACACCTCAGTCTTATTTCGCTCTAAACTCTACTTCGTACTTGTACTTTTGCCTCTTCTCCATCTCTCTTGCGCATTTCTCCCCCGTATTAGCTTTCATTCCAAGACACCTCAGTCTTATTTCGCTCTAAACTCTACTTCGTACTTGTACTTTTGCCTCTTCTCCATCTCTCTTGCGCATTTCTCCCCCGTATTAGCTTTCATTCCAAGACACCTCAGTCTTATTTCGCTCTAAACTCTACTTCGTACTTGTACTTTTGCCTCTTCTCCATCTCTCTCGCGCATTTCTCCCTCGTATTAGCTTTCATTCCAAGACACCTCAGTCTTATTTCGCTCTAAAACTCTACTTCGTACTTGTACTTTTGCCTCTTCTCCATCTCTCTCGCGCATTTCTCCCTCGTGTCATCTTTCATTCCAAGACACCCCTTGTCTTATTTCGCTCTAAACTCTACTTCGTACTTGTACTTTTGCCTCTTCTCCATCTCTCTTGCGCATTTCTCCCCCGTATTAGCTTTCATTCCAAGACACCTCAGTCTTATTTCGCTCTAAACTCTACTTCGTACTTGTACTTTTGCCTCTTCTCCATCTCTCTTGCGCATTTCTCCCCCGTATTAGCTTTCATTCCAAGACACCTCAGTCTTATTTCGCTCTAAACTCTACTTCGTACTTGTACTTTTGCCTCTTCTCCATCTCTCTCGCGCATTTCTCCCTCGTGTCATCTTTCATTCCAAGACACCTCAGTCTTATTTCGCTCTAAACTCTACTTCGTACTTGTACTTTTGCCTCTTCTCCATCTCTCTCGCGCATTTCTCCCCCGTATTAGCTTTCATTCCAAGACACCTCAGTCTTATTTCGCTCTAAACTCTACTTCGTACTTGTACTTTTGCCTCTTCTCCATCTCTCTCGCGCATTTCTCCCCCGTATTAGCTTTCATTCCAAGACACCTCAGTCTTATTTCGCTCTAAACTCTACTTCGTACTTGTACTTTTGCCTCTTCTCCATCTCTCTTGCGCATTTTTCCCCCGTATTAGCTTTCATTCCAAGACACCTCAGTCTTATTTCGCTCTAAACTCTACTTCGTACTTGTACTTTTGCCTCTTCTCCATCTCTCTTTCGCATTTCTCCCCCGTATTAGCTTTCATTCCAAGACACCTCAGTCTTATTTCGCTCTAAACTCTACTTCGTACTTGTACTTTTGCCTCTTCTCCATCTCTCTTGCGCATTTCTCCCCCGTATTAGCTTTCATTCCAAGACACCTCAGTCTTATTTCGCTCTAAACTCTACTTCGTACTTGTACTTTTGCCTCTTCTCCATCTCTCTCGCGCATTTCTCCCTCGTGTCATCTTTCATTCCAAGACACCCTCAGTCTTATTTCGCTCTAAACTCTACTTCGTACTTGTACTTTTGCCTCTTCTCCATCTCTCTTGCGCATTTCTCCCCCGTATTAGCTTTCATTCCAAGACACCTCAGTCTTATTTCGCTCTAAACTCTACTTCGTACTTGTACTTTTGCCTCTTCTCCATCTCTCTCGCGCATTTCTCCCTCGTATTAGCTTTCATTCCAAGACACCTCAGTTTTATTTTGCTCTAAACTCTACTTCGTACTTGTACTTTTGCCTCTTCTCCATCTCTCTCCCGCATTTCTCCCTCGTGTCATCTTTCATTCCAAGACACCTCAGTCTTATTTCGCTCTAAACTCTACTTCGTACTTGTACTTTTGCCTCTTCTCCATCTCTCTTGCGCATTTCTCCCCCGTATTAGCTTTCATTCCAAGACACCTCAGTCTTATTTCGCTCTAAACTCTACTTCGTACTTGTACTTTTGCCTCTTCTCCATCTCTCTCGCGCATTTCTCCCCCGTATTAGCTTTCATTCCAAGACACCTCAGTCTTATTTCGCTCTAAACTCTACTTCGTACTTGTACTTTTGCCTCTTCTCCATCTCTCTCGCGCATTTCTCCCTCGTATTAGCTTTCATTCCAAGACACCTCAGTCTTATTTCGCTCTAAACTCTACTTCGTACTTGTACTTTTGCCTCTTCTCCATCTCTCTCGCGCATTTCTCCCTCGTGTCATCTTTCATTCCAAGACACCTCAGTCTTATTTCGCTCTAAACTCTACTTCGTACTTGTACTTTTGCCTCTTCTCCATCTCTCTCTCGCATTTCTCCCTCGTATTAGCTTTCATTCCAAGACACCTCAGTCTTATTTCGCTCTAAACTCTACTTCGTACTTGTACTTTTGCCTCTTCTCCATCTCTCTTTCGCATTTCTCCCTCGTATTAGCTTTCATTCCAAGACACCTCAGTCTTATTTCGCTCTAAACTCTACTTCGTACTTGTACTTTTGCCTCTTCTCCATCTCTCTTTCGCATTTCTCCCTCGTATTAGCTTTCATTCCAAGACACCTCAGTCTTATTTCGCTCTAAACTCTACTTCGTACTTGTACTTTTGCCTCTTCTCCATCTCTCTTTCGCATTTCTCCCCTCGTATTAGCTTTCATTCCAAGACACCTCAGTCTTATTTCGCTCTAAACTCTACTTCGTACTTGTACTTTTGCCTCTTCTCCATCTCTCTTGCGCATTTCTCCCCCGTATTAGCTTTCATTCCAAGACACCTCAGTTTTATTTTGCTCTAAACTCTACTTCGTACTTGTACTTTTGCCTCTTCTCCATCTCTCTCGCGCATTTCTCCCCCGTATTAGCTTTCATTCCAAGACACCTCAGTCTTATTTCGCTCTAAACTCTACTTCGTACTTGTACTTTTGCCTCTTCTCCATCTCTCTCGCGCATTTCTCCCTCGTGTCATCTTTCATTCCAAGACACCTCAGTCTTATTTCGCTCTAAACTCTACTTCGTACTTGTACTTTTGCCTCTTCTCCATCTCTCTTGCGCATTTCTCCCCCGTATTAGCTTTCATTCCAAGACACCTCAGTCTTATTTCGCTCTAAACTCTACTTCGTACTTGTACTTTTGCCTCTTCTCCATCTCTCTTGCGCATTTCTCCCCCGTATTAGCTTTCATTCCAAGACACCTCAGTCTTATTTCGCTCTAAACTCTACTTCGTACTTGTACTTTTGCCTCTTCTCCATCTCTCTTGCGCATTTCTCCCCCGTATTAGCTTTCATTCCAAGACACCTCAGTCTTATTTCGCTCTAAACTCTACTTCGTACTTGTACTTTTGCCTCTTCTCCATCTCTCTCGCGCATTTCTCCCTCGTATTAGCTTTCATTCCAAGACACCTCAGTCTTATTTCGCTCTAAACTCTACTTCGTACTTGTACTTTTGCCTCTTCTCCATCTCTCTCGCGCATTTCTCCCTCGTGTCATCTTTCATTCCAAGACACCCCTTGTCTTATTTCGCTCTAAACTCTACTTCGTACTTGTACTTTTGCCTCTTCTCC
>NC_090729.1:113370202-113375202 GCF_036898095.1 Palaemon carinicauda
TGAATAAGGAACTACAGAAAGGGCATTTAATGAACAAGTCGGTTCAGTTAAATGTGGACATATTCATACAAAGCTAAACGAGAGAGAGAGAGAGAGAGAGAGAGAGAGAGAGAGAGAGAGAGAGAGAGAGAGAGAGAGAGAGAGATTGTTGAGAAGAGGCGAGGAAGGAGTTACGAATGGACAGAGAGAGAGAGAGAGAGAGAGAGAGAGAGAGAGGCGAGGAGAGGAAGTAGTTACGAATGGAAAGAAAGTGTTGAGAGAGAGAGAGAGAGAGAGTTGGTAAGATGACTGTTAATAATAGGTTGTGTCGAGCGAGGCTTTCTAGTTGCTCTGAGTTATATATTTTTTCATCTTTGCCTCACAAATTGTGTCTCGGTGGCAGAGAAGAAATGTTTACTCAGTTCTTTTTTTTTCAATTTCACTTTCGTATTCAGTAATTACTCTTTCTGCCTCTGTGCGAAGACTATCATCACTTGAAGACGAAATTTATAGCCCCTGTTGCAATGGGTTTTCTCTCTCTCTCTCTCTCTCCCTCTCTCTCTCTCTCTCTCTCTCTCTCTCTCTCTCTCTCTCTCTCTGTATACACACACACATATATCTATATCTATCTATCTATCTATATATATATATATATATATATATATATATATATATATATATATATATATATATATATATATATATATATATATATAGATAGATAGATAGATAAATAGATAGATATATTTCTTGATTTCTTTCTGTTCTCATCCTCAGTATCTTCCTCCTTAACCCATTTCCTTCACACTTCCATCCTTATTTCTTCATTTCTTCTCCCTCTTTATCATCCATACTATTCTCTCTTCTCCCTTCCTCATCGTAAGTGTTTTCTTCCGTAACGCATTTCTCTCTGCATTACATTTCCTACCTTCTCAAAAACATTAGAATTTTATTCCCATGACAGAACCTCTTTCCATATACATTGATTTTCCTCTTCTCTTAGGTTTTTATTCTCTATAAAAGGCTGCTTCCTGTCCGAGCATCTTCCACAAGTGTCTTTTCACCAAATACTCGCTTCAGTGTCCTTTTACAAAACATTCCTGTCAGTGTCTTTTCACCAAATACTCTCTTCAGTGTCCTATCAAAAACAACCTTCTCTTCAGTGTCCTTTCGCCAAATACTTCATTCAGAGTCCTATAAGAAAACCTTTCAATGTCCTTTCAACAGATACTCCCTTCAGTATCCTATCACCAAATACTTCTTTCAGTTTCCTATTAAAAAAAAACTTCTCAAGTGCGTCCTTTCACCAAATACTCCCTTTAGTGTCTTATCACCAAATACTCCCTTTAGTGTCTTATCACCAAATACTCCCTTCAGTGTCCTATCAAAAAAAAAACTTCCATTTAGTTTCCTATCACCAAATACTCCCTTCTGTGTCCTATCTAAAAACTTTCCATTCAGTTTCCTATCACCAAATACTCCCTTCAAATTCCTATAAAAAAAACATTCCCTTTAGTGTCCTTTCCCCAAATACTTTCTTCAATGTCCTATCAAAAGCCCTTCCATTCAGTTTCCTATCACCAAATACTCCCTTCACTGTCTTATCTGAAAACTTTCCATTCAGTTTCCTTTCACCAAATACTTCCTTCAGTGTCCCATAAAAAAAACCTTCCATTCAGTTTCCTATCACCAAATACTCCCTTCACTGTCTTATCTGAAAACTTTCCATTCAGTTTCCTTTCACCAAATACTTCCTTCAGTGTCCCATAAAAAAACCTTCCATTCAGTTTCCTATCACCAAATACTCCCTTCTGTGTCCCATAAAAAAACCTTTCTTTCAGTTTCCTTTCACCAAATACTTCCTTCTGTGTCCCATTAAAAAACCTTCCATTCAGTTTCCTTTCACCAAATACTTCCTTCTGTGTCCCATAAAAAAACCTTCCATTCAGTTTCCTATCACCAAATACTCCCTTCTGTGTCCCATAAAAAAACCTTCCTTTCAGTTTCCTTTCACCAAATACTCCCTTCTGTGTCCCATAAAAAAACCTTCCATTCAGTTTCCTTTCACCAAATACTTCCTTCTGTGTCCCATAAAAAACCTTCCTTTCAGTTTCCTATCACCAAATACTCCCTTCACTGTCTTATCTGAAAACATTCCATTCAGTTTCCTTTCACCAAATACTTCCTTCAGTGTCCCATAAAAAAACCTTCCATTCAGTTTCCTATCACCAAATACTCCCTTCAGTGTCTTATCTGAAAACTTTCCATTCAGTTTCCTTTCACCAAATACTTCCTTCAGTGTCCCATAAAAAAACCTTCCATTCAGTTTCCTATCACCAAATACTCCCTTCACTGTCTTATCTGAAAACTTTCCATTCAGTTACCTTTCACCAAATACTTCCTTCTGTGTCCATAAAAAAAACTTCCATTCAGTTTCATATCACCAAATACTCCCTTCAGTGTCTTATCTGAAAACTTTCCATTCAGTTTCCTTTCACCAAATACTTCCTTCTTTGTCCCATAAAAAAAAACCTTCCATTCAGTTTCATATCACCAAATACTCCCTTCAGTGTCCTATCAATATAATCTTGCTTCCCAACACCCTTCGCTTCTCTTCCCCAAGAAAAAGGAGGAGAAATGGGAATGCCATAACCACCTGCATCTCACTTCCTCGCATCTTCATATGCTTTGGGATTCAGTTCCCTAAAAGAGTTTGGCAAATGATATCGGCCGCTGATCATGATGCCAACTGCAGAGCTATACTTTTGTGGTTTATAATTCTTCTTTATTGGTTCACTGGGATGTTCTACATGTGGCTGAATTTGCGACATTTTTTGCATCGTATTCCATTTTCAAACTCTGTGCATATATATATATATATATATATATATATATATATATATATATATACTGTATACATATATATAAACATATTTATTTTTTTACTATTGTACGCAACCCGTCAAAAATCACGACTAAATATTTAGATATGCACAGACACGTACCTCTCCCCCCCCCCTTCACCAGCGCATGTCAGTTCCCCTCCCCCTACCCGATAGACGGTGACAGACCGAGGAGTTAAAAGTCTGGCAATGCCGCTGAGCATGACCGGAAATATATATATATAATATATATATATATATATATATATATATATATATGTATGTATATATTTTATATATATATATATATATGTATATATATATATATATATATATATATATATATATATTATATATATATATATATATATATATATAGAGAGAGAGAGAGAGAGAGAGAGAGAGAGAGAGAGAGAGAGAGAGAGAGAGACATCCTCCGCGGCTGATTACGTGAATTGGACATTTTGCTTGACCGTGATCTTGACCTTTGACCTTGACCTTCCAGAATTTAATTATTTCCAGCTTTTTACATAACATTTAATCCCTGCAAGTTTGATTACTCTACGAATAAAATTGTGGCCAGGAAGCTGTTCACAAACAAACACAAACACACAAACAGGGGCGAAAACATAACTTCCTTCCATCTTCGTTGGCGGAGGTAATTACTACCAGGTTTTTACCTTTTTGAGTCATGGAAACAAGACTATTTCTTTTAAGATTAGAGTTCAACTCTCACTTTGGCTCTCTAACAGATTTAAAAAAAAAAAAAAAGTAAAAAAAAGTGAAATACATTCGGACTTTGTTAAAAGATTATCTTATGGACAATCTGCTTGCAAGCAAATTCTATTACGATTTCTTTAATCGGTTCATACGGAAACGTTTGTTAAATACAAAAGCATACTTTCGGCTTAGCTGATTTTTATTTGAGTGAATCCGATGACGTCTGCATTAGTTCTTTTAAGGGTTTAAAGGTTTAAAGGCCGCTCATGAATGACAGACAATGCCTTAGAGACTGACCATATATACATATGACCAGCGCCCAAACCCCTTCTCCATCTAAGCTAAGACCAAGGAGGGCTAGGCAATGGCTGCTGATGACTCAGCAGGTAGACCTATAGGCTACCCCAAATCCCACATCCTTAGCTCACAAAGATGGTGAGGTTGCAGCGACCAAAGAAGCTAACGAGTTTGAGCGGGACTCGAACCCCATTCTGGCGTTCACCAGTCAGGGACGTTACCACATCGGCCACCACAATCCTTTTCCTCTGAGATTAAAGTTGTTTTTGTTTATCGATTTGAGATTAGAATCACATATAATTGAACGGAAACAAAAGAAATCAAATTTATAATTTATGTTTTTTGTTCCGATACATTTCTAGTTTATATATTATGATAGTTCTATTTTAATGTTGTTAGTGTTCTTAGAATATTTTATTTTAATTATTTATTGTTTCTCTTTTAGTTTATTTATTTATTTCCTTAATTTCCTTTCTTCACTGGGCTATTTTCCTTGTTGGTGGCCTTTGACTTATAGCATCTTGCATTTCTAACTAGCTTAGCTTGTAATAATAATAATAATGATAATAATAATAATAATAATAATAATAATAATAATAATAATAGTAATAATAATATTAATAATAATAATGATAGTGATAATAATGATAATGTTAATAATAACAATACTAATAATAATAATAATAATATTAAGGATAGTAATAATAATAGTAATAATGATAGTAATAATGATAATGATAATAATAATAATAATAATAGTAATGATAAAAATAATAATAATAATAATAATAATAATAATAATAATAATAATAATAATAATATTTCCGCTACGTCTTCTTTTCACATTTCCTTTGATTCCTTTGATTATGTTATTTGAAATTTTAATCATCCTCTTAATTCATTCTTTTTCCAACCAATTTTTTTTTGTCCTGACAACACAGGCGAATGCAAAAGGTCCAATAAAGAAAAGGAAAAACGTCTAAGCTGCTCATTTTACTTGGAAGAAAGAGGGGGGAGGCTCCTCAAAGTCTTCAAGTCTCTCTCTCTCTCTCTCTCTCTCTCTCTCTCTCTCTCTCTCTCTCTCTCTCTCTCTCATAAAAAAAACATATATACAAGGACTAA
>NC_090729.1:113382814-113385314 GCF_036898095.1 Palaemon carinicauda
AAAAAAAAACACTAATTTCTCATAATTTTTTCCTCATTGGGCATTAGAAAAAACAAATTTTTTCCTCATATGGCATCAGAAAAAACATTTTTTCCTCATTGAGCATCAGAAAAAACAATTATTTCCTCATTTGGCATCAGAAAAAACAAATTTTTTCACCATTGGACTGAGATCATAATCTCCTCATTTAATCACTTGGTTATAAGTTCTATTTCTTTTGTTCGTCTTTCTTTTCACACTAAAAGACACATTGTTCTCTAGTCTTGGCCAGTGCCATAGCCTCTGTACCATGGTCTTCCACTGTCTTGGGGTAGAGTTTTGCTCAAGAGTACACTTAGGCACACTATTTTATTATATTTCTCTTCCTCTTGTTTTTTAGAAGTTTTGATATTTTGTATATAAAAGACCTAATTTATTGTAGTTATTGTTCTTAAAATGTTTTATTCTAATTGTTCACTACTTCTCTTGTGCTTTATTTACTTTTCTTGTTTGCTTTCCTCACTGGGCTACGTTTCCTTGCTGGAGCCCTAAGGGCTTATGGCATCCTGCTTTTTCCAACTAGGGTTGTAGCTAAATAATAATGATAATAATAATAGTAAAAATAATAATGATAATAATAGTAATACTAATAATAATAGTAATAATAATAACTAGCGGAACCCGTGTAGATTACACGAATTAATATTTTCATTACTAATTATCTTGTTCCTAACCTATACATGTTTGAATGAAATGTCCCGAGATTAATTTTATAATCTAGAATTATGGAAATTGATACAACTCAATTTAAAAAAAAAAAAAACAGTCAGGTGCTAAAGACAAAATTGGGAAAAGTAAATAAGACGTGCTTTGGTTAAGTAATCAATGTCTAATGTGAATTTGTAAGAGTATACCATGAAACTATTTCCCGTTTTCTTTGAAGCGTGAATTTGTAAGAGTATACCATGAAATTATTTCCGTTTTCTTTAAAGCGTGACACAAAATAAATAACACACACGCTTATCGTATTAAATAATATTAATAATAATAATAAAATGATAGTAATAACAACAACAACAACAAAAATAAAAGATTTATTCAATAACAATCATGTTCCTGAAATCCTCTTCCTCTCTCAACTCATTTGCATCTCTTCGGAGGCAAGAGAAGCGACTAGCGAAAAGCCAATAAACAAATTGACTTATCTCTAATCAGCTCATTTATTTTGGGAGAAAATGTTATCTATTCAAGACACCATCTACTTTTTTGAGAAACCCTTATTCATGGAAGGAGAAGTATTAGCCTTTAGTCTTGCCCCCGATGAATTTAAAGGAAGAATATTTATACCCATTTTTCTTTTTCCTTTCTAAATATATTTTCATTCTCGTATTTTTTTTTAAATGGCAAGGAAGGTGTTACGGGTTTGAGATATGTTTTCCGAAGAGCTGGATTAAAATAGTTTCTCTTTTTGTGGTAATGAGATTACATTTCCCTCACCTGAATTGATTGATTAGATTTTCGTTTTTAAATTCCGTTGATGAACGTTATTTTTATTATTCATTTTTTTCGTTTGAGAGGGACGTAGCCGTTTTTAATTTATTTGTATCCGTGTATAGCTTTCATGGTAATAATAATGATAATAATAATAATAATAATAATAATGATCATAATAGTAATAATAATAATAATGATAATAATAATGATAATAATCATAATAATAATCATAATAATAATAATTATTATTATGATTATTATAATAATAATAAAAATAATAATAATAACAATAATATTAATAATAATAATAATAATGATAATAATAATAATAATAATAATAATAATAATAATAATTATGTTACTGTTCTTAAAATATTTTTTTAATTTGTTCAATACCTTCTCTTGTATTTTATTTATTTCCTTTTTTCCTTTCCTCGCTAAGCTATGTTCCCTGTTGGAGCCCTTGGGCGTATAACATCCTTCTTTTTCAATTAGAGTTGTATCTTAGCTTGTAGAAATAATAATAATAATAATAATAATAATAATAATAATAATGATAATAATAATAATAATAATAATAATAATAATAATAATAATAATAATAATGATAATAATGATAATAATAATAATAATAATAAATAATAACTTTACAGCCTTCTCCTGACAAATAATGTACAATTAAGTTTATCATTTCCATTGAGTTTACTCTTCTCTCTCTCTCTCTCTCTCTCTCTCTCTCTCTCTCTCTCTCTCTCCTCCTCTCTCTCTCTCTCTCTCGATACAAACTGGACTTGAAAAGATACAACACCACTCAATGTGGTAATTTCCTTACATACAAAATAGCACATACATGGAACAGACTTTCAGCGGATATAGTAAACAAGTAACACGGTAAAGGAGTTCAAGAATAAGTTAGACAAGATTATAAAAACTCTGTAAATTTTTAAAATAATTTGCTCTACCTAAGAGCAAATGGAGTCTCCCCGGATGGACTAAAAAGTCTTTGAGACATCCAAAATCCTTCTCT
>NC_090729.1:113395314-113406822 GCF_036898095.1 Palaemon carinicauda
CCTGACAGTGTCCCATTCATCCCCTTCAATGGTGCCACACATATTGTCTTTGGCCTTCTAATCTCCTGTCCTCTGTCCTCTAGTACTGTTCTCCATCTCTCCACTTTCCTCTCCCTAATCTCCAACTTCGCATACAAAAGAATGACATCTAAACATTCTTTCTAACATCTTCAAGGTGTTTGACATCAGTTTAAAAACATCTATAAATACTACACTCTTGAATATCCCCTTTGTTTTTGAAAATTGGGTGTCAATATATTTCTCTTCCACTCCTCTGGTATCATCTATTTCCATTATGCTATAAAAAGGATTTCTACTCCCTTCCTCTCCTAACGCTTTCCATACTTCAACTGGGATCAACTGTTGCCTCCCCATTTTTCATCTTCTTTAAGACGTTTAACGGTCTGCTACCATGAGAAAAGCTATTACCATTCCTTGTCCATCAACTCTTATTCGTCTTTCGTTTTCTTCATTCGGTAATTTGTTCTAAATGCTCTTTCTATTTCTTCAAGATGTTTTTTTTCCTCCCTAAGTAGGCCGGCTTCACACGAGCGGATTGAAACCTAGGAGTTTCGTGCGTGCGGTTTAGAAATCAATGTAGATCAAAGAGACACTTCACACAATGTCCTTGCGGAAGAATATCAAAATGGTAGTGATTTGCTGAGATCTGCCTCACATGAGCAGATTGAAACCATGCGATTGTGTCCTTGCGGTTTAGAAATCAATGTAGATTAATGCTGTCCTTCACACGAAGTCCATGCGGAAGAATAGCCGGATGGTAGAGATTTGCTAAGGCCCACTTCACACAAGTAGATTGAAACCATGCGGTTTCGTCCACGTGGTTATAGAAATCAATGTAGATTAATGAGGCCCTTAACACGATGTCTGTGCGGAAGAATATCAGGACGGTAGAGATTTGCAAAGGCCTGTTTCACACGAGCTGATTGAAACCTTAACACGATGTTCTGTGCGAAGAATATCAGGACGGTAGAGATTTGCAAAGGCCTGTTTCACACGAGCTGATTGAAACCTTAACACGATGTCTGTGCGGAAGAATATCAGGACGGTAGAGATTTGCAAAGGCCTGTTTCACACGAGCTGATTGAAACCTTAACACGATGTCTGTGCGGAAGAATATCAGGACGGTAGAGATTTGCAAGGGCAAGTTTCACACGAGCTGATTGAAACCTCAACACGATGTCTGTACGGGAAGAATATCAGAACGGTAGAGATTTGCAAGGGCAAGTTTCACATGAGCTGATTGAATCCGTTCCGTTTCGTCCATGCAGTTTAGAAATCAATGTAGATTAATGAGGCCCTTAACACGATATCTGTGTGGAAGAATATCCGGATGGTCATGATTTGTTAAGGCCCTCTTGACATGAGCTGATTGAAACCATGCAGTCTCGTCCTTGCGGTTTAGAAAATCAATGTAGATTAATGAGGCCCTTAACACGATATCTGTGTGGAAGAATATCCGGATGGTCATGATTTGTTAAGGCCCTCTTGCCATGAGCTGATTGAAACCATGCAGTCTCGTCCCATGCAGTTTAGAAATCAATGTAGATTAATGAGGCCCTTAACACGATATCTGTGTGGAAGAATATCCGGATGGTCATGATTTGTTAAGGCCCTCTTGACATGAGCTGATTGAAACCATGCAGTCTCGTCCTTGCGGTTTAGAAATCAATGTAGTTCAGTGAGACCCTTAACACAATGTCTGTGCGGAAGAATATCAGGCCGGTAGAAATTGGCAAAGGCCCGCTTCACACAAGCGGCAACGGTTTCGTCTGTGCAGTTTAGAAATCTATGTAGATCAATGAGAGCTTTCATATGATGTCCGTGCGAAGAATATCCGGATGGAAGTGATTTTGTTAAGGTCTGCTTCACATGAGGGTATTGAAACCATGCAGTTTCGTCCTTGCAGTTTAGAAATCAATGTAGATCAAGGAGACCCTTAACACAATGTCTGTGCGGAGGAATATCAGGAGGGTAGAGATTTGCAAAGGCCCGCTTCACACTAGTGAATTAAAACCATGCGATTTCGTCAGTGCGGTTTAGAAATCAATGTAGATCAGGGAGAGCCTTCACACGATGTCCGTGCGGAAGAATACCGAGTGGTTTCGTCCGTGCGGTTCAGAAATCTCATACGATTGTCCTTGCGGAAGAATGCCGAGTGGTTTCGTCCGTGCGGTTCAGAAATCAATATAGATCAGAGAGAGCCTTCACACGATGTCCATGCGGAAGAATGCCAAGTGGGTTTCGTCCGTCGCGGTTCCAGAAATCAAGGTAGATCAGAGAGAGCCTTCACACGATGTCCTTGCGGAAGAATGCCGAGTGGTTTCGTCCGTGCGGTTCAGAAATCAATGTAAATCAGGAAGAGCCTTCACACGATGTCCGTGCGGAAGAAAGCCGAATGGTATCGTCCGTGCGGTTCAGAAATCAAGGTAGATCAAAGATAGCCTTCACAACGATGTCCGTGCGGAAGAATATCCAGACGGTAGAGATTCGCTAAGACCCGATTCACACGAGCGGATTGAAACCGTGCGGTTTAGAAATAAATGTAGATCAATGGGAGCCTTCACACAAGTCGTTGCGGAAGAATATCCGGATGGTATTGATTTCTCAAGGCCTGCTTCACACGAGCATATTGAATGCGGTTTCGTCCGTGCTGTTCAGAAATCGATGTAGATCAATATATATATATATAGTATATATATATATATATATATATATATATAGTATATATATATATATATATATACACATATTTTTTTAAATGTTCAATGGGTTAATTTCACGTTTTAAATATGTATATATATATATATAGTATATATATATATATATATATATATATATATATATATATATATTTTAAATGTTCAATGTGTTAATTTCACTTTTTTTCTTTTTTTCTAAATTCAAACAATCATAAAAGTAATATATAGTTAGGCGTCATTATTTTTCTAATTCGATAATATTTAATAGAATATATTCCCCAATTCAGCTGATTCAGCAAAAAGGTCAGCGGTCAAAAAAAAAAATGGCCAGGCAAATGAAAATTGAATCGTTCGTTATAAAATCCAATGAACAATATCAGTAATCCGTATATAGATCGAAAAATAGTTATTCCTCGAAATAGAAATATCGAACTATAAAATAAAAAACTTTCACAGAGGTTGGAGTTATTTTCAGTTGAATCGTGTTGATTTTATTTATCGATGATGTTTTGTTTACAAATATTCTGGTTGACAAACTATTCGCGAGCAATTCGATAGCTTGTATATCATGTGATCCGGGGTAAGTTTTAATTGGCTTTTTTTTGTATTCTTTTTTATATATTGTTATTGACACATTTCATTGACACACTCTCTCTCTCTCTCTCTCTCTCTCTCTCTCTCTCTCTCTCTCTCTCTCTCTCTCTCTCTCTCTCTCTCTCTCTCTCTCTCTTGTGAATTCATATTCTGGATGTGTATGGTGTATGTGAGAATTTATATTCTCTCTCTCTCTCTCTCTCTCTCTCTCTCTCTCTCTCTCTCTCTCTCCTCTCTCTTCTCTCTCTCTCTCTCTCTCTCTCTCTCTTGTGAATTCATATTCTGGATGTATATGGTGTGTGTGAGAATTCATATTCTCTCTCTCTCTCTCTCCTCTCTCTCCTCTCTCTCTCTCCTCTCTCCTCTCTCTCTCTCTCTCTCTGAATTCATATTTTTCATAATTTCACTCTTGTATCATCTTCTTAGGATATCAACATTCTTTAGTCTTCCCCGCACATCCTATCCTATCCTTTGACCTTGTGATCTGAGATAAATACAGAAAATTCAGTAACTTGCACCTCCTTCCCTTCCTTTTAGTGGTTTTCTTCTGCAACCCTCTTTTCTTCCCTGCACCCCCTTAATGACACCCCAAAATCAAACCATAGTTCTCAAGTCTTGGGTAGTGCCATATGCCTCTGTACCATGGTCTTCCACTGTCTTGGATTAGAGTTCTCTTGCTTAAGGGTGCACTCAGGCACGATGTTTTATCTTATTTCTCTTCTTCTTCTTTTTTTTTTTTATTTTTATAGTTTATATATGAAAGATTTAATTTAATGTCCTTATTGTTCTTAAGATATTTTATTTTATTTCTTGTTTCCTCTCCTCACTGGGCTTTTTTTTCCTGTTGGAGCCCTTGGGCTTATAGCATCTTGCTTTTCCAACTAGGGTTGTAGTTTGGCTTGTAATAATGATAATAATAATAATAATAATAATAATAATGAAAATAATAATAATAATAGTAATAATAATAATAATGATAAAAATAATAATAATAATAATAATAATAATAATAATAATAATAATAATGGTCTCCTCAGGGACAAGTACTTTTGTTATCCTTCATGTGCACCTTTAATATATTTGTTGATCTTTCTCGATATTGTTATTTTCTTGCCTTTTCCTCAGGCTTAAGGATGTTGCTAAGGTTGTAAACATATGTCACCAACAATAAATTGTCTAGGTCTGGTCGTTGTATTACCTCCGACAGCGAAATTGGAAGTAGGTTATGTTTTTGCCCAGGTTTGAATGTTTGTTTGTGGTGTGAGTTTGTTTGGTAACAGCTCCCTGGCCACAATTTTAGTCGTAGAGTAATGAAACTTGCAGGAATTAGCTGTTATGTAAAAAGCTGTAAATGATTACATTTTTGAAGGTCAAGGTCAAAGGTCACAGTCAAGGTCAAGCAAAATGTCCAATTAACTTAATTAGCCATAAGTTTAGACATCGTTGGTCACACAGACCTCAAACTTGGTTCATATTTGAGTGTATGAAACTCCACGCCAATTAACACATGTTAAGGTCAAAGGTCAAGGCCGAGCAAAAAGTTGAGAAATAAGCTGCCGCGGCGGAGGTCTGCGCACTACTGAGTACCCGTCTAGTTTTTAATGTATTGCTTTTAACTTTCAATGACGATTATAAAATGCTAAAATTATTTAATAGCGTATTTTATGGCAATGGCATACTCCTCTTTGAAGGCATTTCCAAGCATTATTTCAGTTTTATCTTTACAATATTAAATAAAAAAAAAATTTATCTATTGCTAAGTGCTTTTCACTTGCAGGAAGGATCTTATTATTATTATTATTATATTATTATTATTATTATTATTATTATTATTATTACTACTACTACTACTTGCTAAGCTACAATCCTAGTTGGAAAAGCAGGATGCTATAAGCCTAGGGGGCCCCAACAGGAAAAATAGTCCAGTAAGGAAAGAAAACAAGAAAAAATTAAATATTTTAAGAACAGTAACAATATTAAATTTAAATATTTTTCCTTATAAACTATAAATACTTTAACTAAACAAGAAGAGAAACGACATAGAACAATGTGCCCGAGTGTACTCTCAAGCAAGAGAACTCTAACCCAAGACAGTGAAAGACCATGGTACAGAGGCTTATAGCACTACCCAAGACTAGAGAACAATGCTTGATTTTGGAGTGTCCTCCTAGAAGAGCTGCTTACCATAGCTAGTCTCTTCTACCCTTATCAAGAGGACAATTACAGTGCAGTAGTCAAGAAAAGATCATAGATTAAAAGCAATATATATTCATCTTATTTTATTTTGACTTCATGCATCTACAGTATTCATTAATTTTATTTTTAGTTTATGAGACTGAAAGATTTCGCAAATGTTTTTAGTATTCTTTTTCGTATAATTTTCTGCACATAATGGCAAAATCCGATTAACTATTCTTAAAAAAATCAGTGTTTCTAATAAAAAAAAAACTTACACGAATTAATATTTTTCATTTTTATAATACTGTAGTACTGATATGAACAAAATTCTTTATCTCCTTGTATAATAACGTTTTTATTGTAAACTGTTTTGAACAAGATGTACTCTTCAGTGATTGGTTTAGAGAATTATAGTTTTTCATCTCTCTCTCTCTCTCTCTCTCTCTCTCTCCGTCTCTCTCTCTCTCTCTCTCTCTCTCTCTCTCTCTCTAACGTTTAAAAACGCTTCCAGAATGTTCATATCATTACCAGTTCAACTTTGATGAGCCACCCAGAGCAGAGCAAATATATAACTGGGTTATGGTGACCAACGTAGTAACGTCCCTGATTGGTGAACGCCAGACTGAGGTTCGATTCCCGCTCAAACTCGTTAGTTCCTTTAGTTCGCTGCAACCTCACCATCCTTGTGAGCTAAGGATAGGGGTGTTTGGGGAAGCCTATAGGACTATCTCCTGAGTTATCAGCAGCCATTGCCAGGCATTCCTTGGTCCTAGCTTTGGTGGAGAGGGTCTTGGGTGCTGATAGTATGTATATATGGTCAGTCTCTAGGGCATTGTCCCTGCTTGATAGGGCAATGTCGTTGTCCCTTGCCTCTGCCATTCATGAGCGGCCTTGAAACCTTTAAACTCGCTTTTTTTACCGAAGCCTCTGATTGTTATAGATTGGATAAAAGAGACAGAGTAAAAGCGAGAAAGAGGAGAGGAACTAAAAGCGAGAAAGAGGAGAGGAACTAAAAGCGAGAAAGAGGTGAAACTCTAGATCGCATAGCTGGCTCACATACCATGAACATTGATGCTCTATGGAATCATGTTTATCATGGTCTTTGACTCTGAATAGCAAGTCTTAGAATAGTTGTCTCGACCGGCGACAGCCCATAATATTCAAGATAAGTCTCACATTTATGTTCTTCATCTTTATGTGAAAGTATAGATATCTGAGTTTTCAGTTTCAATCCAAAATTGAATTTGGCTTGAAATATGAAGAAAAAATCTTCAACTTAAAGGCTAAAAATTTGATATGAATAATTTTTACAGCTGTGGCCTTGCTTTTAGCTTATTGCTCCCATTCGGCAGTGGGCCAAAGAATGCCAGTGACTAAAACTTTTTTTCCAGTATCGTTTGCCCTGTCGCTAAATTGCAGTCTCTTTTAGGTCAAGGCATATGAGATTGGAAGCCATGTGTAGTATGAAAATGAATAGATGCTCACCAGAACGTCATCCGGGGAAGCCAAACCCCCACTGTGGTGCCCAACCACAGCAGTGGCTTCCCTAGTAAAAAAGCCTAAACTCACGGGTCCCGAGCTGGGATCGATTTGCTTGCCCATACAAATGGCTAGGCTAACACGTTACTCACTGTACTATCCAGGTGCGCTAAATTAGGCAGATAACTAATAGATTACGAATTTATGATGTTATTGTTTTATTTCTATTTCGTATTTATTCTCAAAACATACCAAAAGCTTTGAATGGTTATCTTTTTTTCATCCCCACCGTTAGCCTTACATTAAGGGGTCGGTTGCCTGATGCGCGTTCTCCAAAGCCTTCTATCAAAGGTACTATCTTCAACCAAACGTCTTTTCTCTCCATATCATCCTTCACCTTATCTCGCCATCCAATTCTTCTTTCTTTCGCCCAGCTGTTATCCCTACAATAAGGGGTCGGTTTGCCTGATGCGCGTTCTCCAATGCTTTCCATCAAAGGTACTATCTTCTACCAAACGTCTTTTCTCTCCATATCATCCTTTACCTTATCTCGCCACCCAACTTCTTCTTTCCCCCACTGTTATTCCTACATTACGGGGTCGGTTGCCTGATGCGTCCTCTCCAATGACTTCTATCAAAGGTACTATCTTCCACCAAACGTCTTCTCTCCATATCATCCTTCACCTTATCTCGCCATCCAATTCTTCTTCTTTCCCACTGTTATCCCTACAATAAAGGGGTTGGTTGCCTGTTGCGCGTTCGTTAATGCTTTCCATCAAAGGTACTATCTTCTACCAAACGTCTTTTCTCTCCATATCATCCTTTACCTTATCTCGCCATCCAATTCTTCTTTCCCCACTGTTATTCCTACATTACGGGGTCGGTTGCCTGATGCCGTTCCTCTCCAATGACTTCTATCAAAGGTACTATCTTCCACCAAACGTCTTCTCTCCATATCATCCTTCACCTTATCTCGCCATCCAATTCTTCTTCTTTCCCACTGTTATCCCTACAATAAGGGGTTGGTTGCCTGTTGCCGCGTTCTCCAATGCTTTCCATCAAAGGTACTATCTTCTACCAAACGTCTTTTCTCTCCATATCATCCTTTACCTTATCTCGCCATCCAATTCTTCTTTCCCCCACTGTTATTCCTACATTAAGGGGTCGGTTTCCTTGATGCGTCCTCTCCAATGACTTCTATTCAAAGGTACTATCTTCCACCAAACGTCTTCTCTCCATATCATCCTTCACCTTATCTCACCATCCAATTCTTCTTCTTCCCACTGTTATCCCTACATTAAGGGGTCGGTTGCCTGATGCGCCTTCTCCAGTGCTTTCTATCAAAGGTTCTATCTTCCACCAAACGTCTTCTCTCCATATCATCCTTCATCTTTATCTCGCCATCCAATTCTTCTTCTTTCCCACTGTTATCCTTACAATAAGGGTTCGGTTGTCTGATGCGCGTTCTTCAATGCTTTTCAATCAAAGGTACTATCTTCCACCAAACATCTTCTCTCCATATCATCCTTCACCTTATCTCACCATCTACTTCTCTGCCTCCCCTCTTGATCTTCTCCACCTAACAGGTTCCTCCCAAGCCACATCCTCACTCCTCCCCCACCATCCATCCTTAACATATGGCCACACCATCTCAATCGTGACACTACGCCTGCCATTCTTTTCATCTCATCAATTTTGAAGGGTTATAATGTTCAATAAACTTAGATTAGCGTCCTTGCATAATATATACCATCTTGAAGGCATTTTTTTCCTCAATGCTTCTAATCAGTGTACAGTATTTCATAATTTTGTCCTTGTTGATTTTTATGGGATGAAATTGACTAATGTGTGCTACGTGAATTATATTTTCTCTCTCTCTCTCTCTCTCCTCTCTCTCTCTCTCTCTCGCTCTCCTCTCTCTCTCTCTCTCTCTCTCTCTCTCTCTCTCTAGTTTACAATTTTTATTATTTTATTTTTTATATATTTTTCCTCTTTCAGCATTATTGAAGTAATGATAATAAATTATTTCTCTCTCTCTCTCTCTCTCTCTCTCTCTCTCTCTCCTCTCTTCTCTCTCTCTCTCTTCCTCTCTCGTCTCTCTCTCCTCTCCTCTCTCTCGTCTCTCCTCTCAAGTTTACAATTTTTATTATTTTATTGTTTTTATTATTAATTTTTTCCTCTTTTAGCATTACTGAAGTAATGATAAGGAATCAATGCTCTCTCTCTCTCTCTCTCTCTCTCTCGTCTCCTCTCTCTCTCTCTCTCTCTCTCTCTCTCTCTCTCTCTCAACTGATCACCTATCACAGGCAGCGCTTCGGCTTCCACTCTCAAAAACACCATGTTGGCACCAGGTGACTTTCGTGGTGAAATGTCTATTGGAATTGGATTAAACCTTTTTTGGGGAATAAAGAACTTTTTATACTTCTTATAATACTGTTATTTTTCGCGAAACCAAATGGATAAGACCAACTATTATCTCACTACGTCTATTTTGGCCTTTTATGTATCTAGATGGATAGTTTTAAAAAGATATATATATATATATAGTATATATATATATATATATATATATATATATATGTGTGTGTGTGTGTGTGTGTGTGTGTGTGTGTGTGTGTGATCAACGAGAAGATACTGGATGTGTCTTGCATAGACATGCAGAAAGAAAAATGAATGATGTTAACTGAAACCTAAGTAAAATAAAATAAAATACTATTATCAACTTTGTCCCTCTGGAAGTACGTGAAGGAATTCAAAATATTAAAAGAAAAGAAAGGAGAGAAGGAAAGGAGGAAGATTTATGAGGAAATGTGAGCAAAAACCTCAAGGCAGAAAATTGGTCTTTGGAGCTCGCTCTCATAAAAAAAAAAGTCAATCTAGAAAGCTGTCAAGATGACTATCAAGTTGGCTGTCAAGATGGCTGTCAAGATGACTATCAAGGTAGCTGTCAAGATGACTATCTAGAGGGCTGTCAAGATGGATATCAATATGACTGTCAAGGTGACTGTCAATATGGCTGTCAAGATGCCTATCAAAATGGATATCTAGATGGCTGTCAAGGTGACTATCAAGATGCCTGTCAAGATGACTATCAATATGGGTATGAAGATGGCTGTCAAGATGCCTGTCAAGAGGGCTGTCAAGATGACTATTAAGATGCCTGTCAAGGTGGCTGTCAAGATGCCTGTCAAAATGGGTAACAAGATGGCTGTCAAGAGGGCTGTCAAGATGACTATTAAGATGCTTGTCAAGGTGGCTGTCAAGATGCTTGTCAAAATGGGTAACAAGATGGCTGTCAAGGTGACTATCAAGATGGCTGTCAAGATGCTTGTCAAAATGGGTAACAAGATGGCTGTCAAGGTGACTATCAAGATGGCTGTCAAGATGCCTGTCAAGAGGGCTGTCAAGATGGCTATCAATATGGCTGTCAAGGTGGCTGTGTAGATGGCAGTCAAAATTACTATCAAGATGGCTCTCAAGATGACTATCAAGATGCCTGTCAAAATGGGTGTCAAGATGACTATCAATATGTCTATCAAGATACCTGTCACGATGCCTGTCAAGATGCCTGTCAAAATTACTATCAATATGCCTGTCAAGATGCCTGTCAAGGTGGATATCAATATGGCTGTCAAGATGGCTGATAAGTTGACTATGAAGATAGCTGTCACGGTGGTTATCAAGATGGCTGTCAAGATGACTATCAAGAATGACTGTCAAGAGGCTGTCAAGGTGACTATCAAGATGGCTGTCAAGATGACTATTAAGATATCGTCAAGGTGGTTGTCAAGATGGGTATCAAGATGGCTGTCAAGATGACATTCAAGATGGCTTTCAAGATGCCTGTCAAGATGACTTTCAAGATGCCAGTCAAGATGACTATCAAGATGCCCGTCAAGATGGCTGTCAAGATAACTATCAATAAGGCTATCAAGATGGCTGTCAAGATAGCTATCAAGGTCAAGGTGACTGTGAATATGGCTGTCATGATGACTATTAAGATATCTGTCAAGGTGGTTGTCAAGATGCCTGTCAAGCTGGGTATCAAGATGACTTTCAAGATGGCTGTCAAGATGGCTATCAAGATGGCTGTCAAGATAACTATCAAGATGCCTTTCAAGATGGCTGTCAAGATAACTATCAATATGGCTATCAAGATGGCTGTCAAGATAGCTATCAAGGTCAAGATGGCTGTGAAGATGACTATGAATATGGCTATCAAGATGGCTGTCAAGATAGCTATCAAGGTCAAGATGGCTGTCAAGATGGCTGTCAAGATAGCGACCTTCCATCGTTACGTAATCTCTCATATAGTATAGATAATACAAAGCGTTGAATCTTACACCAAATCTAGATTTCCCTCTCCATTCATTTTTAATTAATACATTATATCGATAGTTACATTAAATGAAGGAAAAATCCTATGGCTACTTATTCATTCTTCATTTACATTTTCTAATCGACTCATTTTCGAGCCTAAACAGGTGTGACCTACATTCCTTTCCTAATGCTTCTAAAATGAAATCTAAACGCTATT
>NC_090729.1:113407322-113414822 GCF_036898095.1 Palaemon carinicauda
ATTTTTTTTTTTAACGATGATTAACGAAATAGAAACTCGAGGGGCACTCAGCAGAGCGTAGACTTCCCCCGCGGCAGCTTATTTCTCGACCTTTTGCTCGACCTTGACCTTGACTTTTGACCTTAACGTGTATTAATTGGCGTGGATTTTTTCATACACTCAAATATGAACCGAGTTTGAAGTCTCTGTGACAACGATGTGCAAACTTATGGTTGATTACGTGAAGTGGACATTTTGTTTGACATTTGACCTTGACCTTCCAAAATATAATTATTTCCAGCTTCATACAAAACAGTTAATCCCTGAAACTTTCACAACGATTAATATTGTGGTCAGGAAGCTGTTCACAAACAATCACACACACAAACAGGGGGTAAAAACATATCTTCCTTCCAGCTTCATTGGCGGTAGTAATTATCCTAATGTTTTGGCATTCACTATCACGATGCTTAAAAAAAGTAATTAATCTAACTATCCATTACATTTATTTTTCTATAAAAAATCATCAGTGTATTTTCTTGAGTATTAAAACAACCAATTTAAAACATCTAATCCAATTTGTTTAAAATTCCAGTTGGAACAACTTACTTGAATGTGTAGCTAAAGTTATTAAGATCGGATTTCTTGGAATTGGTAATTTCATAGTTATCTTATTGTTATAATTGTTCATTAAACAGTGTATACATAGAAAAATAAAAAAAAACAAGACATAATCTCAATGAATCTGTAAATACTGGGAAATACCCAAAGTAGTTGTTGATGCTCTCAGTCTAATTGAAAGTTTGACTGAAGAAGGATAATGTCAGTCTAGTTAAAAGTTCGACCGAAGAAGGATAATTTCGACTGAAGAAGGATAATGTCAGTCTAGTTGAAAGTTCGACTGAATAAGGATAATGTCAGTCTAATTTAATGTTCGACTGAAGAAGGATAATTTCAATCTAATATAAAGTTCGACTGAAGAAGGATAATGTCAGTCTAATTGAAAGTTCGACCGAAGAAGGATAATTTCGACTGAAGAAGGACAATGTCAGTCTAATTTAAAGTTCGACAGAAGAAGGACAATGTCAGTCTAATTGAAAGTTCGACTGAAGAAGGATAATGTCAGTCTAATTGAAAGTTCGACTGAAGAAGGATAATGTCAGTCTAATTGAAAGTTCGACTCAATAAGGATAATATCAGTCTAATTGAAAGTTCGACTGAAGAAGGATAATGTCAGTCTAATTTAAAGTTCGGCTGAAGAAGGATAATGTCAATTTGAATGAAAGTTTGCTGATGAAAGATAATGTCAGTCTAATTGAAAGTTCGACTGAAGAAGGAAAATGGCAGTGTAATTTCCAACTGGCGATACCATAGAACCTTACGAAGATGGATCCTGGCAAGATTTTTCAGATAATAACCAACAGCACCCTTCTAGGTGAGTAACACGTTCAAAGTTCTCTTTTTAAACAGGTAAATCCGTATATCACTATAAATTAGTTTAGTGAGACGAAAAATTAATGTTTCTATTTCCTTACAGACTAATACACACACAGACAAAGCCACTGAAACGCCTAAAAACATAACAGACACCTAACTCGTCTCAAACTGTTGACCTAACCGCGCCAGGCCTCCTGCTGCTAGGATGGAACCAACCGTGTGTCACACGATCGTACATAGTAACGACATTTCATTTTGTGTATATATTATGCTTGTATCTTCGCTCTCACCTCGCACTGATAAGGACCTGAAATAACATGTCTGTTTTTCTCACCGTTAACTGTTAACCGGTGCGGTGTCGGTTGAACATGAAATTGCCTATTATGTCTTTTATGACCTTTTTGCCTGGAGTTTATGTATATTTAAACGGATGTTCTGTAGTAAAGTTACTCAGTTGCTTTCATCCTGCCTTTGAGTCACAACCTTCTCTCGGCCCGTCACAGGAGGAAAGACGCGGGTGACTGGTGGAACGCATGAACATACGCTAGCTACCGGGGTCTAAGCGATGTCAGGCAGGGCAGCCGATCGGGACTACGGTCTACCCCAAAGTCAACAGCAAAAGTCCTAAAAGAAGGCATCCGTACTTACCCTATGCAAATGGGGAAAATGCACGTTAATAGAAGAAGACTTTATTAAGATAATAGATCATTAATAAATATAGAGAATATAAATTGTAAAGATGAATCTTCACACTATTATTATTATTATTATTATTATTATTATTATTATTATTATTATTTGCTTAGCTACAACCCTAGTTAGAAAAGCAGAATGCTATAAGCCAAGGGGACCCAACAGGGAAAATAGCCCACTGAGGAAAGGAAACAAGGAAAAATAAAATATTTTAAGAAGAGTAACAACATTAAAATAAATATTTCCTATATAATTGATAAAAACTTTAACAAAACAAGAAGAGAAATCAGATAGAATAGTGTGCCTGAGGGTACCCCCAAGACTAGAGAACAATGGTTTGATTTTGGAGCGTCCTTCTCCTAGAAGAGCTACTTACCAGAACTAAAAGGTATTGGTCCAATTCCTTAATCGACAGGGCGGGTGCATGTATCTACTCTTAAAAAAACCTAATTTTAACTGGAAATGTTCGTATTTCAGTAAAATACAGGCGACCGTAATTTTTACCCTACTTTGTTATTATCTTTTACCGGTTGGTGAACATCATATCACTCATCAACGTCAATATATGTCTTTAAAACGGCAAATGCCTGGCAACATTTATTCCAGGATTTTTACCGTTTTTAAGCATAAGAATCACATTTTTTTCAGCGCTTCGATATGTTATGGCGTAATGCAAGCGTTATAGAACTACTATATCACATCATAAAGTCATCAAGGTAAATTACAGCTACTAAAATGTCATCCAGTTAATGAAATGGCGCATACGATAACAAAAGGTAATAATGTCTAATCATTTTGCACAGAGCCATATCAGATAACGGAGTTATGGGCAATATTCAGCATCACATAATTGCCAACAAATACATTGATACATCGAATTGGCTTGCAGCTTGTTAAAGAAGGTCGCCAAATGAGGGATTCTCGATATGTTGGTTAACTGATGTTGGAGATAGTATTCCAGATGATAATTCCATGATATGTTTATAACATTGGTAGTAGGTTGGCCAGGGCACCAGCCATCCGTTGAGATACTACCGGTAGAGAATTATGGGGTCCTTTGACTGGCCAGACAGTGCAACATTGGATCCTTCTCTCTGGTTACGGTTCATTTTCCCTTTACCTACACATATACCGAATAGTCTGGCCTATTCTTTACAGATTCTCCTCTGTCCTCATACACATTACAACACTGAGATTACCAAACAATTCTTCTTCACCCAAGGGGTTAATTACTACACTGTAATGGTTCAGTGACTACTTTCCTATTATTAAGGGTAGAAGAGACTCTTTACCTATGGTAAGCAGTTCTTCTAGGAGGACACTCCAAAAATAAACCATTGTTCTCTAGTCTTGGGTAGTACCATAGCCTCTGTACCATGGTCCTCCACTGTCTTGGGATAGAGTTCTCTTGCTTGAGGGTACACTCGGGCACACTATTCTATCTAATTTCTCTCTTTCTTGTTTTTTTAAAGTTTTTATAGTTTATATAGATAACAATTATTTATATGTTGTCACTGTTCTTAAAATATTTTATTTTTCCATGCTTCCTTTCCTCACGAGGCTATTTTCCCTGTTGGTGCCCCTAGGCTTATAGCATCCTGGTTTTCCAGCTAGGGTTGTAGCTTAGCAAGTATAATAATAATAAAATGAAGATATTATGACAAAAAAGGGATTGGCTGTTATTATTATTATTATTATTATTATTATTATTATTATTATTATTATTATTATTATTATTATTATTACTTGCTAAGCTACAACCCTAGTTGGAAAAGCAGGATGCTATAAGCCCCGAGGTTCTAACAGGGAAAATATTGACCAAACGTAGTTATATTAGATAATCCATAACAAGCTATGTTCTCTCTTGCTTGGGGGTACACTCGGGCATGCTGTTCTATCTCATTTCTCTTCCTATTTTTTTTTTTTGAAGTTTTTATAGTTTATATTTGAATGATCTAATTTAATTAAATTGAATGTTTTATTTTAATTGTTCATTCTTCTCTTGTAGTTTATTAGTTTCCTTTCCTCCCTGGGATATTTTTCCCTGTTGGGGCCTTTGGACTTATAGCATCTTGCTTTTCCAACTAGGGTTGTGAATAAGCTAATAATAATAATAATAATAATAATAATAATAATAATAATAATAATTATAATAATAATGATAATAATAATAATAACTATAATAATAATAATAATAATAATAATAATAATAATAATAATAATTTATGATAAAATTTCCAACGTGCACCTCTTGGAAATATTTATTTTTTCATTTCCTTATTTCAATGAGTTCTTGTATTTCGTGTGAATTTCCTGAAATGTCTATTCGGTCAATTGAAATTTAAAAAAAAAAAATTAAAATTACATTTTGCATTAACTTCTGTGCTAGCAAGCTTAATATATTTTCCTTTCAATTCTAAATTTCAAAAACCATTTTGAATTAAAAGCATTAACAACTCTCTTTCCATTCAAGAGCTTAAATGTACTTATCCTGTAACCTCGATTTCGCGTAAATCAAGATAAAAATGATAAAACTTTCTACATTGTAAAAATAATTTGGCCTCATTTGAATAATCCAATGCACTGGCGGGAAGCTTTGAGTTTAAAGAAGCGCGTTCATTAAGCCCGCAATTTTCGAGCAAGAGAAACGGCACACTGTTATTACATATGCTACCGGGGTCTATGGCGATGTCAGGCAGGGCAGCCGATCAGGACTACGGCCTACCCCAAAGGGCACACTGTTATTACATACGCTACCGAAATCTAAGCGATGTCGGGCGGGGCAGCCGATCAGGACTACGGTCTATCCCAAAGGGCACACTGTTATCACATACGCAACCAGGTTCTAAGCGATGTGAGGCAGGGCAGCCGATCGAGACTACGGTCTACCACAAAGGGCACATTGTTATTACATACGCTACCGGGGTCTACGGCGATGTCCGGTGGGGCAGCCGATCGAGACTACGGTCTACCACAAAGGGCACATTGTTATTACATACGCTACCGGGGTCTACGGCGATGTCCGGTGGGGCAGCCGATCGAGACTACGGTCTAACCTAAAGGGCACACTGTTATCACATACGCTACCGGGGTCTAAGCGATGTGAGGCAGGGCAGCCGATCAGGACTACGGTCTACCCCAAGGGGCACACTGTTATCACATACGCTACCGGGGTCTAAGCGATGTGAGGCAGGGCAGCCGATCAGGACTATGGTCTACCCCAAGGGGCACACTGTTATCACATACGCTACCGGGGTCTAAGCGATGTCAGGCAGGGCAGCCGATCGGGACTATGGTCTACCCCAAAGGGCACACTGTTATTACATACGCTACCATTGTCTAAGGCGATGTCCAGTGGGGCAGCCGGTCAGGACTACGGTCTACCCTAAAGGACACACTGTTATCACATATGTTACCAGGGTCTAAGGCGATGTCAGGCATGGCAGTCGATCGGGATTATGGTCTACCCTAAAGGGCACACTATTATCACATACGCTATCAGGGTCTAAGGCAATGTGAAGCAGGGCAGTCAATCGGGACTATGGTCTACCCTATAGGACACACTGTTATCACATACGCTACCAGGGTCTAAGGCGATGTCAGGCAGGGCAGTCGATTGGGACTATGGTCTACCCTAAAGGGCACACTGTTATCACATACGCTACCAGGGTCTAAGCGATGTGAGGCAGGGCAGCCGATCAGGACTACGGTCTACCCCAAAGCCAAAGCAAAGTCCTTCAAAAAGGAGGCAAACGTGCTTATCCCATACAAATGGAGAAAAAGCACATCAATAGAAGAATTTATTAGGGGGAAAACGATAAGATAGACAATTTGATTGATGATTTATTTACATAACATGGCTGATTATCTACTAAGTTACATATGCTGAAGAGTCGGAATGAATATTTCATTTCTGCGCTGACAATGTTAAGCAGCACTTTCACGGTTGCCTTAAGATCTAAAGATGAACACTAAAAGAAACTTTAATTGTATCCTGTACTGGAACATACAAAACTATCCATTTAAAATATACATTATATATTCATACACACACACTATATATATATATATATATATATATATATATATATATATATATATATATATATATATATAAATATATTTATATACATATATATATATATATATATATATATATATATATATATATATATATATATATATATATATATATATATTCATAGTTATATATATATACATATATATGTGTGTATATAAGTATTATAGCCACGGAAGGAAAAATAAAAAATAAACTGGATTGGAGTTAGTACTTTCGTCCATTAGGGACATCAACAGACTCATTGTTGAGTCTGTTGATATCCCTAATGGACGAAAGTACTATCGCCAATCAAGTCTCTTCATTTTTCCTTCCTTGGCTATAATACATTTTATGCCCCAAACGTGTTAGCTTTCGTGATTATTACACACACACATACATACATACATACATATATATATATATATATATATATATATATATATATATATATATATATATATATATATATATATATATATACACGTCTTCCCCTAAGAGATCATGTAAAATTAAAAATTTTCTCCAAAAAGACCACACACACAGCACTCCTTTTCCTTAAAAGAAGCTATATCATTAATTTGCACAAAACGGAGCAAGTAAAGTTATCGTGGGTTTTCTCTAATGGAAAAATATAAATTTTCCAAAAAGAACATGCAAAACTGTCATGGTTTCCTCAAAAAGAATATACATGCGAGAAAACGTAATAGGAGAAACTCGGTCGAAAGCTAAAGGGTTTACTCAGGAACACTATTCTATCTAGTTCTTCTTCCTCTTGTTTTCTTAAAGGTTTTATATTTTATATGGGAAATATTTATTTTAATGTTGTTACTGTTCTTAAAATATTGTCTTTTTTCTTTTTTCTTTTCCTCACTGGGCTGATTTCCCTGTTGGATCCCCTGGGCTTGTAGCATCCTGGTTTTCCAACTAGGGTTTTGGCTTGGTTAAGTAATAATAATAATAATAATAATAATAATAATAATAATAATAATAGGAAATATTGATTCTAATGTTATTGCTACTTAAAATATCTAATTTTTTCCTCTCTTCACTGGGCTATTTTCCCTGTTGGGGCCCTTAGGCTTGTAGCCTCCTGCTTTTCCAGCTAGGCTTCGCAAGTAATAATAATAATAATAATAATAATAATAATAATAATAATAATAATAATAATAATAATAATAATATAGGAAATGTTTATTTTAATGTTCTTACTGTTCTTAAAATATTTTCTTTTTTCTTTTTTCCTTTCTTCACTGGGCTGTTTTCCCTATTGAATCCCCTGGGTTTTTAGAATCCTGCTTTTCCAGCTAGGCTTCGCAAGTAATAATAATAAT
>NC_090729.1:113419822-113442322 GCF_036898095.1 Palaemon carinicauda
AGTTCGACTGAAGAAGGATAATGTCAGTCTAATTTAAAGTTCGGCTGAAGAAGGATAATGTCAATTTGAATGAAAGTTTGCTGATGAAAGATAATGTCAGTCTAATTGAAAGTTCGACTGAAGAAGGAAAATGGCAGTGTAATTTCCAACTGGCGATACCATAGAACCTTACGAAGATGGATCCTGGCAAGATTTTTCAGATAATAACCAACAGCACCCTTCTAGGTGAGTAACACGTTCAAAGTTCTCTTTTTAAACAGGCAAATCCGTATATCACTATAAATTAGTTTAGTGAGACGAAAAATTAATGTTTCTATTTCCTTACAGACTAATACACACACAGACAAAGCCACTGAAACGCCTAAAAACATAACAGACACCTAACTCGTCTCAAACTGTTGACCTAACCGCGCCAGGCCTCCTGCTGCTAGGATGGAACCAACCGTGTGTCACGATCGTACATAGTAACGACATTTCATTTTGTGTATATATTAAGCTCTCCCCTCGCACTGATAAGGACCTGAAATAACATGTCTGTTTTTCTCACCTTAACTGTTAACCGGTGCGGTGTCGGTTGAACATGAAATTGCCTATTATGTCTTTTATGATCTTTTTGCCTGGAGTTTATGTATATTTAAACGGATGTTCTGTAGTAAAGTTACTCAGTTGCTTTCATCCTGCCTTTGAGTCACAACCTTCTCTCGGCCCGTCACAGGAGGAAAGACGCGGGTGACTGGTGGAACGCATGAACATACGCTAGCTACCGGGGTCTAAGCGATGTCAGGCAGGGCAGCCGATCGGAACTACGGTCTACCCCAAAGTCAACAGCAAAAGTCCTAAAAGAAGGCAACTGTACTTACCCTATGCAAATGGGGAAAATGCACGTTAATAGAAGAAGACTTTATTAAGATAATAGATCATTAATAAATATAGAGGATATAAATTGTAAAGATGAATCTTCACACTATTATTATTATTATTATTATTATTTGTTTAGCAACAACCCAAGTTAGAAAACCAGAATGCTATAAGCCAAGGGGACCCAACAGGGAAAATAGCCCACTGAGGAAAGGAAACAAGGAAAAATAAAATATTTTAAGAAGAGTAACAACATTAGAATAAATATTTCCTATATAATTGATAAAAACTTTAACAAAACAAGAAGAGAAATCAGATAGAATAGTGTGCCTGAGGGTACCCCCAAGACTAGAGAACAATGGTTTGATTTTGGAGCGTCCTTCTCCTAGAAGAGCTACTTACCAGAACTAAAAGGTATTGGTCCAATTCCTTAATTGACAGGGTGGGTGCATGTATCTACTCTTAAAAAAAACCTAATTTTAACTGGAAATGTTCGTAAAAATATATTATTATCTGCCGTATTTCAGTAAAATACAGGCGACCGTAATTTTTACCCTACTTTGTTATTATCTTTTACCGGTTGGTGAAAGTCATATCACTCATTAACGTCAATATATAAGTCTTTAAAACGGCAAATGCCTGGCAACATTTATTCCAGGATTTTTACCGTTTTTAAGCATAAGAATCACATTTTTTCAGCGCTTCGATATGTTATGGCGTAATGCAAGCGTTATAGAACTACTATATCACATCATAAAGTCATCAAGGTAAATTACAGCTATTAAAATGTCATCCAGTTAATGAAATGGCACATACGATAACAAAAGGTAATAATGTCTAATCATTTTTCACAGAGCCGTATCAGATAACGGAGTTATGGGCAATATTCAGCATCAAGTAATCGCCAACAAATTTACACAATAAAGGATAAGCGATTTGATACATCGAATTGGCTTGCGGCTTGTTAAAGAAGGTCGCCAAATGAGGGATTCTCGATATGTTGGTTAACTGATGTTGGAGATAGTATTCCAGATGATAATTCCATAATATGTTTATATTATTGGTAGTAGTTGGCCATAGCACCAGCCATCCGTTGAGATACTACCGGTAGAGAATTATGGGGTCCTTTGACTGGCCAGACAGTGCAACATTGGATCCTTTTCTCTGGTTACGGTTCATTTTCCCTTTGCCTACACATATGTCGAATAGTCTGGCCTATTCTTTACAGATTCTCCTCTGTCCTCATACACATTACAACACTGAGATTACCAAACAATTCTTCTTCACCCAAGGGGTTAACTACTGCACTGTAATTGTTTAGTGGCTACTTTCCTCTTGGTAAGGGTAGAAGAGGCTATTTAGCTATGGTAAGCAGTTCTTCTAGGAGAAGGACACTCCAAAAACAAACCATTGTTCTCTAGTCTTGGGTAGTACCATAGCCTCTGTACCATGGTCCTCCACTGTCTTGGGATAGAGTTCTCTTTCTTGAGGGTACTCTCGGGCACACTATTATATCTAATTTCTCTTCTTGTTTTGTTAAAGTTTTTATAGTTTATATAGAAAATATTTATTTATATGTTGTTACTGTTCTTAAAATATTTGATTTTTCCATGCTTCCTTTCCTCACGAGGCTATTTTCCCTGTTGGGGCCTCTAGGCTTATAGCATCCAGGTTTTCAAGCTAGGGTTGTAGCTTAGCAAGTAATAATAATAATAAAATGAAGATATTATGACGAAAAAAAGGGATTGGCTGTTATTATTATTATTATTATTATTATTATTATCATTATTATTATTATCATTACTCACTAAGCTACAACCCTAGTTGCAAAAACAGGATGCTATAAGCCCCAGGGCTCCAACAGGGAAAATATTGACCAAATAGTTATATTAGGTAATCCATAACAAGCTATGTACTCTCTTGCTTGGGGGTACACTCGGGCATGCTGTTCTATCTCATTTCTCTTCCTCTTGTTTTTTTTTTTTTTTTTTTTTTTTTAAGTTTTTATAGTTTATATGTGAAGGATCTAATTCACTTAAATAGAATGTTTTATTACAATTGTTTATTCTTCTGTTTTAGTTTATTTGTTACTTTGTTTTCTTTCCTCACTGGGCTATTTTTACCTGTTGGGGCCCTTGGACTTACTTATAGCACCTTGCCTTTCCAACTAGGGTTGTGACTTAGATAATAATAATAATAATAATAATAATAATAATAATAATAATTCATGATAGAATTTCCCACGTGCACCTTTTAGAAATAAATTTTGTTTGATTTCTTTATTTCAATGAATTATAATAGGTAAAAAGACACTGGCTGTGAGATTTTGCATTTCGTGTGAATTCCCTAAAATGTCTCGGTCAATATAAATATTGATAAAATAATTAAAATTACACTTTGCATTAACTTCTGTGCTAGCAAGCTTAATATATTTTCCTTTCAATTCTAAATTTCAAAAACCATTTTGAATTAAAACCATTAACAAATCTCTTTCCAATCAAGAGTTTAAACGTTCTTATCCTGTAATCTTAATTTCGCGTAAATCAAAATAAAAACGATAAAACTTTCTACATTGTAAAAATAATTTGGCCTCATTTGAATAATCCAATGCACTGCCGGGAAACTTTGAGTTTAAAGAAGCGCGTTCATTAAGTCCGCAATTTTCGAGCAAGAAAAACGGCACCCTGTTATTACATACGCTACTGGGGTCTAAGGCGATGTCAGGCAGGGCAGCCGATCGGGACTACGGTCTACCCCAAAGGGCACGCCGTAATCACATACGCTACTGGGGTCTAAGGCGATGTCAGGCAGGGCAGCCGATCGGGACTACGGTCTACCCCAAAGGGCACGCTGTTATCACATACGCTACTGGAGTCTAAGTGATTGATGTCAGGCAGGGCAGCCGATCGGGACTACAGTCTACCCCAAAAGGCACACTGTTATCACATATGCTTCCGGGGTCTAAAGCGATGTCAGGCTGGGCGGCCGATCGCGATGACAGTCTACCCGAAAAGGAACACTTTTATCACATACGCTACTGGAATCTAAGCGATGTGAGACAGGGCAGCCAATCGGTATTACGGTCTACCCCAAAGGGCACACTGTTATCACATACACTACTGAGGTCTAAGCGATGTCAGGCTGGGCAGCCGATAAGGACTACGGTCTAACCCAAAGGGCACACTGTTATCACATACGCTACTGGGGTCTAAGCGATGTGAGGCAGGGCAGCCGATCGGGACTACGGTCTACCCCAAAGCCAAAGGAAAGTCCTTCAAAAAGAAGGCAACCCTGCTTACCCCATACAAATGGGGAAAGAGCACATCAATAGAAGAATTTATTAGGGTGAAAACGATAAGATAGACAATTTTGAGTGATGATTTATTTACATAACATGGCTGATTATCTACTATAGTTACATACGCTGAAGAGTCGGAATGAATATTTCTTTTCTGTTCTGACAACGTTAAGCAGCACTTTCATGGTTGCCTTAAGATCTTAAGATGAACACTAAAAGAAACTTTAATTGCATGCCGTACTGGAACATACAAAACTATCCACTTAAAATATACATTATATATTCATACACACTATATATATATATATATATATATATATATATATATATATATATATATATATATATATATATATATATATATATATATATACATATATATGTGTGTATATAAGTATTATAGCCATGGAAGGAAAAATAGAAAATAAACTTGATTGGAGTTAGTACTTTCGTCCATTAGGGACATCAACAGACTCATTGTTGAGTCTGTTGATGTCCCTAATAGACGAAAGTACTATTGCCAATCAAGTCTCTTAATTTTTCCTTCCTTGGCTATAATACATTTTATGCTCCTAACGTGTTAGCTTTCGTGATTATTACACACACGCACACACACACACACACACACACACACACACACACACACACACACTATATATATATATATATATATATATATATATATATATATATATATATATACACACACACACGTCTTCCCCTAAGAGATCATGTAAAATTAAAAATTTTCTCCAAAAAGACCACACACACAGCACTCCTTTTCCTTAAAAGAAGCTACATCATTAATTTGCACAAAACGGAGCAAGTAAAGTTATCGTGGGTTTTCTCTAATGGAAAAATATAAATTTTCCAAAAAGAACACGCAAAACTGTCATGGTTTCCTCAAAAAGAATATACATGCGAGAAAACGTAATAGGAGAAACTCGGTCGAAAGCTAGAGGGTTTACTCGGGAACACTATTCTATCTAGTTCTTTTTCCTCTTGTTTTCTTAAAGGTTATATATTTTATATGGGAAATATTTATTTTAATGTTGTTACTGTTCTTAAAATATTGTCTTTTTTCTTTTTTCTTTTCCTCACTGGGCTGATTTCCCTGTTGGATCCCCTGGGCTTGTAGCATCCTGGTTTTCCAACTAGGGTTTTGGCTTGGTTAAGTAATAATAATAATAATAATAATAATAATAATAATAATAATAATAATAATAGGAAATATTGATTCTAATGTTATTGCTACTTAAAATATCTAATTTTTCCTCTCTTCACTGGGCTATTTTCCCTGTTGGGGCCCTTAGGCTTGTAGCCTCCTGCTTTTCCAGCTAGGCTTCGCAAGTAATAATAATAATAATAATAATAATAATAATAATAATAATAATAATAATAATAATATAGGAAATGTTTATTTTAATGTTCTTACTGTTCTTAAAATATTTTCTTTTTTCTTTTTTCCTTTCTTCACTGGGCTGTTTTCCCTATTGAATCCCCTGGGCTTTTAGAATCCTGCTTTTCCAGCTAGGCTTCGCAAGTAATAATAATAATAATAATAATAATAATAATAATAATAATAATAATAATAATAATAATAATAGTAACATTGGAAATATTTATTTTAATGTTACTGTTCTTAAAATATTTAATTTTTAGTTTCTTCACTGGGCTATTTTCCTTGCTGGGGCCCTTGGGCTTATAGCATCCTGCTTTTCCAGCTAGGGTTGTAGCTTGGCAAATAGTAATAATAATAATAATAATAATCGTGAAATGAATACGCAAGGGGAAATTATTAACTAGGTAAAGATAAATTAATTAGAAAAAGACATAATTACAATATATAAATTAATGAATGGAAAACCAAATAAACAATTACATATTGCGTTTAAGTACTAGACAAAACAAATAGACGATCGTATAATTCTTAAGAATATGCATATCATAAAAATCACAACAAGTAAAATTCTAATTTTCATAATTTATAAATGGCAGAGATGGAAATGAGAAAATCTTATCAAACATGGTAATCCAACAGTAGTCTGTGCCTCTGTTTGTTTGACTCAATCTTTCTCTTTCTCTTTCACTGTCTCTTTCTCCCTCTCTCACTCACTCTCTCCATTTCTTTTGAGTATCTCTCTCTCTCTCTCTCTCTCTCTCTCTCTCTCTCTCTCTCTCTCTCTCTCTCTCTCTCTCTCTCTCTCTCTCTCTTTTGAGTCTGTCAGTTTGTCTGTATCAATTTCTCTCTCTCTCTCTCTCTCTCTCTCTCTCTCTCTCTCTCTCTCTCTCTCTCTCTCTCTCTCTCTCTCTCTCTCTCTCTTGTGTGTGAGTTCGAAACCCATTAGAAAAGAGATGGTTTCTTGATTTCTTTTCTCTTCTAACTAAAAACTTTTAAAGAGTAGGATGAAATCGAGCAGTTAAGAGAATGTGATCAGTGGATTCAAAATCATTTAATCTTAAAATTACAAAGAACAAAAGTTTGGTGATTTAGTAAATTACAACGATAAAATACGCAAGAGAATAATCTTTTTTTTTAAATATTGAAAGTTAAATATGCTATTTGATGTCGAAAATTGTCAAATTGTTTGGTATCATTATTTTGATGTTTTGGGTATTCTATAAGAAAATTTAGATCATGAGGGTTTTGTTTCAATCATTAATTCATTGGAACTATTGATAATTTTTACTATAGAAAATGAAGAGAATAACAGGATCCCATTTTTAAGACAAGCAGATAAATTAATGTTATGGTAAGTAGCCTTTCTAGGAGGACACTAAAATCAAACCATTGTTCTCTAGTCTTGGGTAGTGCCATAGTCTCTGTACCATGGTCTTCCACTGTCTTGGGTTAGAGTTCTCTTGCTTGAGAGTACACTCGGGCGCACTGTTCTATCTTATTCCTCTTCCTCTTCTTTTGTTAAAGTTTTTATAGTTTATAGGGGAAATATTTATTTTAATGTTATTACTGTTCTTCAAATATTTTATTTTTCTTTGTTTCCTTTTCCTCACTGGACTATTTTCCCTGTTGGGGCCCCTTGGATTATAGCATCCTGCTTTTCCAACTAGGGCTGTAGCTTAGCATGTAATAATAATAATAATAATAATAATAATAATAATAATAATAATAATATAGAAAGCATACCAATAACTTTTCATATGTAAATTTTATTCTGGTCACTCTAAAACTATAAAGTATTGTTTTTTTCTAATCATACCAAATACAACATAGAAACTTTAAAATAGAAAAAAATACCACAAAATAAAGATAAATATCAGAGAAAAAAGATCGAAGAGAGGGACAGAGCATGCGAGGGAAAAATACCGAGTGCCAGCTTCCGAACAATAGCTGTTTTGGCAGTATATATGGGTCCATTGTCACGTGGGACCATGTCTCTATGCCGAATGCTATATCTGGATTTTTTTTGAGGCGCAGTTGTTAGTACAATGAAAACTAGAGGGGCACTCAGTAGAGCGCAGACCTCCGCCACGGCAGCTTATTTCTCGACCTTTTGCTCGACCTTGATCTTCACATTTGACCTTGACCTTCCAAAATCTAATAATTTCCAGTTTTTTACATGACAGTTAATCCCTGCAAGTTTCATTAATCTACGATTAAAATCGTGGCCAGGAAACCGTTCAGAAAAAAACACCAACACACACTCAGGGGGGTAAAACATAACATCTTTCCAACTTCATTGGCGGAGGTAAATATGGTAAACATTATTTGGAAAAAAAAAAAACATGATATACGTAATGGTAAAAATACTATGGATATCCATGTGTCATACAATTAATTAAATGTCTCATAGAGGTATCATGAATCATAAGTATTGATAATTCTGTACAGATGCATGCTTATAACGGAGCTATACGCAATATTCGACTCCATCTGACCCTCAACCAATTTACGCAAACAATTCCAATATAATTTACTAAATTGTATCGCAATATATAATATCCGGTCATGCAGAGCCTTCGTGTCAATATATTAGATATATGAGGATCTAGAGTTTGACACGACTTAATCATTTACAACTATTAATAAATTGCTGATAATCTATCAGACATACGCACGAACGCAAAAGAGCTGTCAAGGGCAACACAACAATATATATTACCTAGAATGCATTTGAAGATCCGCTGCGGCAAGATCCTTTATCATTACCTCTGCCAACGAAGTTGGAAGGAGGTTATGTTTTACCCCCTGTTTGTTTGTGTGTGTGTGTTTGTTTGTTTGTAAACAGCTTCCTGGCCACAATTTTATCGTAGAGTAATGAGACTTGCCGGGATTAACTGTTATATAAGAACTGGAAATGATTAAATTTGGAAAGATGAAGGTCACGGTCAAGCAAAAGGTCGAGAAATAAGCTACCGCGGCGGAGGTCTGCGCTCTACTGAGAGCCCCTCTAGTTTAAAACATGCGATTCAAACGTTTTTTTTCTTTACTGTTGTTTTTACTTTGTTCTGTGCGCAATTCATCGTTGCTTTGTTCTACCTTCGAAACTAAAACACTATTCCATCTTATTTCTCTCCCTCTTATTTTTTTCTAATTTGCTATAGCCTATAGCATCTAATTTAATGTTGTTACTGTTCTTAAAATATTTTATTTTGATTGCTCATTACTTCTCTTCTAGTTTATTTATTTCCTTTTTTCCTCTCCTCACTGGGCTATTTTTCTCTGTTGGAGTTCTTGGACTTATAGCATCAAACTTTTACAACTAGGTTTGTAGCTTAGCTGGGAATAATAATAATTATTATAACTACACACGCTGAATTTCAAGTCCCAGCTTCCTTGTTTAGAAACACTATGTCAACGCCCCGCCAAGAAAGAAATTAAGAAAGAAAAGGGGAAAAAAAGTCGTTGGGAAAAAAATAATCCTCATGAAATTTGCATCGTTTGTCAAAAATGTTTTGGAAACCAGAATGAGTGACATCAACGTTCCTTACAGAAAACAAGAATACAACAATAACAACAATTTGAGATAAAAACCGAGGAAATGAAAGAACTAGAGGGGCACTCAGTAGAGAGCAGACCTCTGCCGTGGCAGCTTATTTCTCCATCATTAGCCTGACCTTCACCTTAACCTTTGACCTTAACATGAATTAATTGGCGTGGATTTTTATTCACTCAAATATGAACCCAGTTTGAAGTCTCTGTGACAACGATGTCCAAATGTATGGCTGATTACGTGAATTGGACATTTTGTTTGACTGTAACTTTAACCTTTGACCTTAACATGTATTAATTTGGGTGGCTTTTCATACACTCAATTATGAACCAAATTTGAAGTCTCTGTAACAACGATGTCCAAATGTATGGCTGATTACGTGAATTGGTCATTTTGCTTGACTGTGACCTTGACCTTTGACCTTAACATGTATTAATTGGGGCGACTTTTCATACACTGAAATATGAACCAAGTTTGAATTCTCTGTGACAACGATGTCCAAATGTATGGCTGATTACGTGAATTGGACATTTTGCTTGACCGTAACCTTGACCTTTGACCTAGACCTTCCAAAATTTAATCCTTTCTAGTTTTTTACATAATAGTTAATCCTTGCAAGTTTCATTACTCGACGATTCAAATTATGGCCAGGAAGCTGTTCATAAACAAATACACACAAAAAAGGGCGAAAAAATAACCTCCTTTCAACTTAGTTAGTGGAGGTAATAATAACAACAATTTGAGATAAAAGCAGAGGAAAGAAAAATATAGTCTAAAAGTGCCAAACACCACATTCTTCCGTATTTCTTTCTAATTATTATTATTATTATTATTATTATTATTATTATTATTATTATTATTATTATTAATAGGTAAGCTACATCCCTAGTTAGAGAAGCAGGAGGCTATAAGACCAAGGGCTCCAACAGAAAAAAATAGCCCAGTGAGGAAAGGAAATAAGGAAAAGAATAAGCGATATAAGAAGTAATGAACACTTAAAATATTTCATAAATATTAACATTAAAATAGATAATTCATATATAACTATAAAAAGACTTATGTCACCCCGTTCAACATAAAAACATTTACTGCAAATTTGAACTTTAGAAGTTCTACCGATTCAACTACCCGATTAGGAAGATCATTCCACAACTTGGTCACAGCTGGAATTAAACCTTCTAGAATATTGTGTATTATTGAGCCTTGTGATTAGTTCTAATAAAACGTCTTTGAGACCATCCACTGCAAGCACTAACATTCCGTCGCATCAGATAAAAGCATTGAAATGGGAAACAGCACTAACATTTCGTCACATCAGATAAAAGCATTGAAAATGAGAAACAGCACTAACATTCCGTCACATCAGATAAAAGCATTGAAAATGAGAAACAGCACAAGACGACTAAAAGCGCTAAGCAGAAAAAAGCTAGAATCGAAAGACTCTGGGGATTAGTCCTGTACTTGACGAGACGTGTGTTGGCCATGGGAACAAAGACCAAATTTAATCTATTTTTTTCGGGACTGGTACAAAAAGAACGATGATTTCTCAAGTGTTCTAACGACTGTCCTCACAAGAAGTAGAGGAGAGAAAGTTATACATGAAAATAAGTATATATACATATACAAATCTAAGTGTATATACATGACATGTATATAAACATACATACCTATCTATCTATCAATATATCTCTCTTTCTCATGTGTTATAACAACTGTCCTCATAAGAAGTAGAGGATAGAAAGGGATACATGAAAATAAGTATATATACATATATACATCTATATACATAATACTGCTTTTCCAACTTGGGTAGTAGCTTAGTTATTAATAATAATAATAATAATAATAATAATAATAATAATAATAATAATAATAATAATAATAATAACGAACTGTAGTGCAAGTACAAATCGAAACATCATCCTTCATTCAGTCACCTTTGTTAGAACGTTTCGGACAATTTGCCCATCATCAGGTTCTGTAAATTTCAGAACATACATTGGCGCAAACAATAAAAAATATTGGTAAAAGACATGAGCAAAAATATGATAATTTAAAATTATAAATAGGACTTAAAACACTTTTCTGCGTAAAACAGTTATCTAGGTTTAGTTTGGGTTGAAGTTTTTCTATGTGAAATGTTTCCAATAATCTTAGCTCGGTCTCAAATCGAGCTTTACATATAATACTAAAATCAAGATGATTAAAATTGGTGTTACATACTCCATGGCAATGATCTCTTATAGAGGATTGAGAAGGCTTACCCAGCGGTAGAAGGGTCCTTGAACTAATGCCTCTGTGTTCAAAGGTTCTGGCATTAGTTCAAGGACCCTTCTACCGCTAGGTAAGCCTTCTCAATCCTCTATAAGAGATCATCCTTGAACTAATGCCTCTGTGTTCAAAGGTTCTGGCATTAGTTCAAGGACCCTTCTACCGCTAGGTAAGCCTTCTCAATCCTCCATAAGAGATCATCCTTGAACTAATGCCTCTGTGTTCAAAGGTTCTGGCATTAGTTCAAGGACCCTTCTACCGCTAGGTAAGCCTTCTCAATCCTCCATAAGAGATCATCCTTGAACTAATGCCTCTGTGTTCAAAGGTTCTGGCATTAGTTCAAGGACCCTTCTACCGCTAGGTAAGCCTTCTCAATCCTCCATAAGAGATCATCCTTGAACTAATGCCTCTGTGTTCAAAGGTTCTGGCATTAGTTCAAGGACCCTTCTACCGCTATGTAAGCCTTCTCAATCCTCTATAAGAGATCATCCCTGAACTAATGCCTGTGTTCAAAAGTTCTGGCATTAGTTCAAGGACCCTTCTACCGCTAGGTAAGCCTTCTCAATCCTCTATAGGAGATCCTTGCCATGGAGTGTGTAACACCAATTTTAATCATCTTGATTTTAGTATTTCATGTAAAGCTCGATTTGAGACCGAGCTAAGATTTTCAAGAGGTAACTAATGGAACAGTTCGAGGAAGAGGTAGGGACGAGGAAGCCATAGGCTTTAATATTATTATTATTATTATTATTATTATTATTATTATTATTATTATTATTATTATTATTATTATTATTATTATTACTTGCTAAGCTACAACCCAAGTTGGAAAAGCCAGATGCTTTAAGCCTAAGGCCTCCAACAGGGAAAAGTCCAGTTAATAATAATAATAATAATAATAATAATAATAATAATAATAATTCGATAGAATTTAGAAATGTTTTTCAAGGACATTCTTAATAAATTGTAATCCAAAAGGATTAGCAATAAGATTTTAGTAACAATTTCAGCTTGAAGAGGCTAAGAGCATAAGGCAGTTAAATGGTGTCCTTTATACTGTTTAATGTTAAGTGACTATATATGAAAAAAAACCAAGTCAATTAAATAAAAAAAAGAATAAAATAGAACTATAAAATTAAATTTCTTCGAATGCAACGCACGAAAGCAATCCGCGTTCGGATAATGGCATAATTATCACTACTTTCATAGAAGTTGGCAAGAGGCGAATGTTGCAATAAACATATCTGTGGTCGTAAACCTCAAGAGCAGCTTCGGGTCAAAGGGGCCAGAAGACATATATCTAGGTGAAACAATGGTAGTACCGTGAAGAGATTATCATAAAGTCCTGCATAATTCGAGCGTTTAATATGATAATGGATAAAATCATGACGCAGCAGGAGAGAGAGAGAGAGAGAGAGAGAGAGAGAGATGGATGGAGAAAGGGGGAGAGGGAGGGGAAGAGGGAAAGGGAGAGGGAGGGAGAGACGGAGAGAGAGATTGAGGAAGAGACGAAGGGAGAAAGGGAGAGGGGAAGGAAAAGAGGGAGGAAGAGGTGGAAGGAGACGGGGAGGGAGAGAGGGATGGAGGGAGAAAGGAAGGGAGAGAGGGAGGAAGATAGGGAGATAGGAAGGGAGAGAAGAAGGAAGAAAGGGAGGGAGAGGGAGAAAGGGAGAGAGGAAGGAAGAGTGGAGGGAGAAAGAGAGAAAGGAAGGGAGAGAGGGAAGGAGAAAGGAAGGGGGAGAGTGAGGGAGTGAGAAAGGGAGGAAGAGAGAGAGAGAGGGAGAGAGAGAGGGAGAGAGGGAGGAAGAGAGGGAGGGAATCTTCGAAACACAGTTATAAAATCCAGATGTATTTTTGAGCAATGACAGATTTTAGTTATTTTTTGAGTTTGTGAAGACTACAGAAGTTGAATATGTTTTTTTTTTTTTTTTACTGATAATTTTGATTTTGTCTTAATTTCTACTTCTTTAAGCAAGTTCAGTTTGAATCTCATGGTGCTCGACAAGGCACTAGGAGAGTTAGAAGACCTAGCCCTACATGTCTGAGGACTATGAAGCGTGAAGTAGTAGATGATGAATGGAGAAGTATTGAATTAAAATCACAAGATAGAGACGACTGGCAGAAATCTAACCGAGGCCCTTTACGTCAATAGGCGTGGGAGGAGATGATGATGATGATGATTATGTAATTGGTGGTTATATAATACGTTGAAACGCAACATGATGGAGAAGGGTGTATGGGAACCACTATCATTGCAAAATGATATGGTAATATCTCATGATACCATTCGCTCGGGAGGGGGGGGGGGGGAGCCATGTAGTGAAAAACAAAACAAAAATAGTTTTAATTACGTAATATCTCAGTCGTTGCTGCTAAGAATCAAGATTGTTATCATCATCATCATTATTATTATTATTATTATTATTATTATTATTATTATTAGCCAAGCTACAACCCTAGTTGGAAAAGCAAGAAGCTATAAGCCCAGGGGCTCCAATAAGGAATAATAGCCCAGTGAGGAAAGGAATATCATTAACAATATTAATATTAATATTAATATTTACATTTATATTATTATTATTATTATTATGATTATTATTATCATTATTATCATTATTATTATTACTTGCTAAGCTATAAGCCTAGTTGGAAAAGCAAGATGCGATAAGCTCGAGGGCTCCAACAGGGAAAGTAGCCCGTCGAGGAAAGGAAAGGAGGAAATAAATAAACTACATAGTCTATAACAAGTAATTATTAACAATATAAAATAGCTCCAAGATCGGTAACAACGTTAAAATAGATCTGTCATATAGAAACAATGCAGTGAATAGCATGCCTGAGTGTAAATAAAAAACCAGTGGCGTTGAACGTACAAAACCTACAGGTTGAAGGGTTCCCAAATGAAAATGAATGAAAAATATAGAATGACAATGACAATCCTCAACGCCAACACCATTCTCCTGTACCAACCGTGTGTCACACGATCGTACATAGTAACAACATTTCATTTTGTGTATATACTATGCTTGTATCTTCGCTCTCCCCTCACACTAATAAGAACCTGAAATAACATGGGTGTTTTTTCACCGTTAACTGTTAACTGGTGCGGTGTCGGTTTGAACATGAAATTGCCTGTTAAGTTTTGTATGCCCTTTCTGCCTGGAGTCTTTGTATATAAAAGCGAGTGTTCTGTAATAAAGTTACTCAGTTGCTTTCATCCTGCCTTTGAGTCACAACCTTCTCTCGGCACGTCACTGTAATAAAGTTACTCAGTTGCTTTCATCCTGCCTTTGAGTCACAACCTTCTCTCGGCACGTCACTCCGGGGTCCCCAATGTGACGTGCCGAGAGAAGGTTGTGACTCAAAGGCAGGATGAAAGCAACTGAGTAACTTTATTACAGAACACTCGCTTTTATATACAAAGACTCCAGGCAGAAAGGGCATACAAAACTTAACAGGCAATTTCATGTTCAAACCGACACCGCACCAGTTAACAGTTAACGGTGAAAAAACACACATGTTATTTCAGGTTCTTATTAGTGTGAGGGGAGAGCGAAGATACAAGCATAGTATATACACAAAATGAAATGCTGTTACTATGTACGATCGTGTGACACACGGTTGGTACACTCCCAAATATGAATCATGTAGTGAAAATTGATATGCTCCATTTTAGGACTGAAAAATTGAACCTAAATCGGGAAAACTTCTACGTGTCCTATATTTCCCATCCTCTAAACGTAAATATTACTAATTTTGATGTACATAATAGCACTTTATAATGCATTGCAGTGAGTAAAACCAGCCAGCCTCTTGATTATGAAGACCAATATATCATTGATTGAAAGAAAATTGATAAAAACTAAAAATAGCTAAGATACTGGCCCCAATATTTTTCGATGGTGAACAGATGGAACGTATTATTATTTAGATTATACTAAAATTGTGATGAAGTCTGTGTCTTGGAGGAGATTTCCTTTTTAAGGGGACTGAGGCCTGTGACGGAATATTTCTCTCACTTTGCCCCTCAAGGAAATAGGACCTTCTCTCTCTCCGTCTGTCTAAGAAATTTGTATATCTTTCCCATTAATCCTGCAAAGAAATAGGACCACTTCTACCTCGTCCGTCAAAACACAGATGTCCCCCCCCCAAAAAAAAAAATGTAAAGAAGCAGGTATAACGCTCAAATGGGGGGGGGGAGATGTGACGTCACTGACGCCAGCTTTGCCTCCATGTCTGCCTCTGGAGGTTTAAAGGCCCCTCATGAATGGCAGAGGCGAGGGACAGTGACATTGCCCTAGCAAGCAGGTCAATGCCCTAGAGACTGAACATATATCATATGATTAGCGACCAAGGCCCCTCTCCACCTAAAGCTGGACCAGGGAGGGCCAGGCAATAGCTGCTGATGCCAGATAAAGGTTTCCTTGTTGAAGAGCTTTTCAAACTAGGGTTTTAGTTTAGCAAGTAATAATACTAATACATTTTTTCCTTGTTGAAGTCCTTGGGCTTATAGCATCCTGCTTTTTCAACTAGGGTTGTAGCTCAGCAATCAATAATAATAATAATAATAATAATAATAATAATAATAATAATAATAATAATAATAATAATAATAATACTATAGCATAAATCGCTTCCATTCCTACACCTTCTAACTTTCTCCTCCTCTGTAAACATTATTTCCTCCTCCACCATCGACCTTGTCTCCAGGGCCTTTTTTCCCCGGCTATGTATCTCTTTTTTAAGGATACAAATATTTCTCTATAAATGCTGACCCAACCTGACCTTTTGGGACGTGCTAAGAATACCAGACACGTTACTTCATTTTGTGAAGTTTTCAAGCATCATAAATGTCCCTCCCTGACTAGCACTTCTGATACATGGGCGTTTGCTTATCAAATATAAAACGTTACAATTTCCTAGAAACGTTTTTGATGTTATTACCTCCGCCAACGAAGTTGGAAGGAGGTTATGTTTTATCCTTTGTGTGTTTGTTTGTGTGCGTGTTTGTTTGTGAACAGCTTCCTGGCCACAATTTTAATCGTAGAGTAATGAAACTTCCAAGGATTAACTGTTACGTAAAAAAGCTGGAAATGATTAAATTTTGGAAGGTCAAGTTTAAAGGTCAAGGTCACGGTTAAGCAAAATGTCCAATTCACGTGGTCAGCCATAAGTTTGGACATCGTTATCACAGAGACTTCAAACTTGGTTCATGTTTGAGTATAAGAAAATCCACGACAGTTAATATATGTCAAGGTTAAAGTTCAAGGTCAAGGTCGAGCAAGAGGTTAAGAAATAAGCTGCTTCGGTGGAGGTCTGCGTTCTACTGAGTGCCCCTCTAGTTCCAGCTGTGACCATTTTGTGGAATGATCTTCCTAATCGGGTAGTTGAATCGATTGAACTTCAATAATTCAAACTAGCAGCAAATAATTTTTTTATGTTGTACACCCTGACATGTCTTTTTATAGGCTATATTTGAAATATCTGATTAAGTTGTGGCTTTTTAGATTTTATAATAGCAAAGTCAATTGAAATATCTGTTTTAATGTTGTTATTGTTTTTAAAAAATTCTATCTTAATTGTTCATTACATCTTATATCGTTTATCTATTTCCTTATTTCCTATCCTCACTTGGCTATTTTTCCGAGTTAGAGCCCTAGAGCTTATAGCATCTTACTTTTCCATCTGGGGTTGTAGTTTAGCCATTTGTAGTAGTAGTAGTAGTAGTAGTAGTAGTAGTAGTAGTAGTAGTAGTAGTAGTAGTAGTAGTAATAATAATAATAATGTCTCTTTTTATAGTATACATGAAAGATCTGTTTTAACGTTGTTGCTGTCCTTAAAATAAGTAAAAATAACTTTAATTGTAATTATGATAATGATGATAGTTTAGTATAATAGAAAATTTGAATAATTTCCTTCCTACGATTACTAATCAAGATATCTATCAGAGGTTTTGGTCTTAACCTCTCTCTCTCTCTCTCTCTCTCTCTCTCTCTCTCTCTCTCTCTCTCTCTCTGAGTTGTATTTGTGTGCCGGTGAAGTGAACACTTGTGCGTCCCTAAAAATATCCTGATTTAACGCGGATAACAAAAAGACTATCGAGTGAAATATAGCTACAAGTTTTCGTGAAGAGTCGGTGATTAGTTTGAGGGCAGAAAAGTGAGATAAATCGTCGTCATAGGATAGTTATCTTGTGAATTAATAAAATCTGATCAAGATGGCATTGTATAACACAGGCAACTCGTGGAGAGATATCGCTGGAGTCAGGAAAGGCAAATTTCATGAGTTGGCGAAACAGGAGCTCGACCGATTGACAACAGATGTCACTAACAACTCCAACCAGTGTGACGGAAAAATATTCGCAGACATATTGAAACAATATGATCCAATAGACTGGAACAAATCTGCGGAAAACATCAGTAAAATAATTGAAGAAATTCCAAAGAAAATCTAAGTGTTAAAGAGACTTATAAAGAAAGTCTACATCAATCAACACATTCCATCAAAGAACAATAACAAGTCCAATATGGTGAATATGCTGATTGATGCATTGGGAAAAAGAATGCCAAAATGGTGTAATACATGTAAGAAATGGTATTCCATTAATAATCCTCAACAACTGATTAGAAAATGTAATGCCTGTAATGTTCCAACATACCCCACATGTGCTGAAATACAGCAAAAAATAAAAAATAGAGACACAAAGGTATTCTGCTCAACATGCTTAGTCTGGATAGAAAATATAATTAAGTCGAGACTAAAGCTGCAATTAGTTGAAGAAGAAGAAGAAGAAGAAGAAGAAGAAGAAGAAGATAAAGAAGAGAAAAATGAACAGGATATGTGTAAGGATGCAGAGGAAATCATTGATATAACTTATGATGCCATCCAACAACATACTTATGAAGAAATAAATTATCAGATGGAAACAAATAATAGACCCAAGAGACTCTACCCGGACCTACATACTTTTAGGGAAGAGCAAGAACAAGAAAAAAAAAGAAAAGAAAGATATAGTCTGTAATAGGCTGAAAAGAGGGAATTGCAAATTTGGCGAAAGATGCTACTACAAGCATCCAAAGATATGCCATAATTATGAAATATATGGTAAATGTGCGTATTTAGACGGATATGGAGACGAATGCAGAGATCTCCATCCAAAAATATGCAAAACCCTAAAAGAAGGAAAAGGATGCAGTTTCAACAAAAAATGTCGATATATGCATCCTGCAACTATGAATGAGAGTAAGAAAACTCAGCAAACTGAAAAGAAAAACTAAAATGAAACAAAAAAAGAAACAAAAAAGCAGGCCACGTATATACCACACTATGCACCAAATAAGGCCTTTCAACCTAAATCTCCACAAATAGAGCCCAACTACAAAGAATGCATATATAATGCCAGGGGTTGGTGCAGATATGGGGATAATTGCAGGTTTACACACAAAAATAAGTATGAAGGCGAAAGAACAAATATTATGGAAAAGTTGGATTTTTTAATGGCAGAATTCCGAGAAATGAAGAAAAGAACATCATATCAGAACAGGAAGGAAGCATGGGAGAATCCATATTATTACCAATATTAAATAATGGAAATGAAACACAAACCATAATAGTGATGAATGCACAGGGTTTAGTCACGAGTAACTCTAAAAGGAAAATAGAGTTCCTAGAAGAACTAACCCAAATTGAAAAAATAGATATATTAAATATAAGTGAAACATGGTATTCCCAAGAGACTGGCAGTGATGACCAGATAAAGGGTTTCCAAACTTATAGATCAGACAGAAAAAATAGGAATCAAGGGGAACCGCAATATATGGAAGAGACATAAATCAAGGAAAAGTCTGTGGAAAATACAGCAACACAGAATGTGAATTGATTGCGGTAGAATTTGAATTTGAAAAACTAGTGAATATTGTAGTTTACAGACCCCCAAATACTAAGGAGTTTGACATAATGATAGAAAAAATAGATGATATATGTAGAAACCATAAAGACTGGAATATACTCCTATCCGGAGATTTTAACTTTCCTTTCGTGGATTGGAAAGAACGGATAGAAGAAAGTGGTTGTATGTATACATATAAAAAAGAGAGTAATAGTAGCGCAGAAGATAAGAGGCAATTTGAAAAGCTTCAAGATATGCTATTAGAACATAATATGCAACAAATAAACCACATTCCAACAAGAAAGGAAAATGTCCTAGATCTTGTATTTGTGAATGAGGTGATTTATGTTAAAGAAATAATAGTGTATAACACGGGAATTTCAGACCACAATGTCATAGAATTGATAGATCATTCCAAAGCAAGTGATCACAGAATTAATAAAAGCACAAAACTTAGGGAAGGATATGGAAAATATAACTTTTACAGTAAGAATATAAAATGGTCAGAAATAAATGAAGAACTGAATAAAGAATGGAAAAATGTATTTATAAGTGATAATATACAGGTAAATACGGACATACTGTACAAAATACTGGAGAAAATTGTTGAAAAATATGTACCGAAAAAAAAAACAATAAACAAAAGACGTGCATACCAAGAGACAGAAGGATCTTATTTCAGAAAATTAGAAAGTGGAAGAAAAATCTTGCAAAAGAAAAAAATGTGTGGAAAATGAGGGAAATAAAATGTAAGATAGAAAATGCCGAACAAAAGATTATACAGTCGAAAGAAAATGAAAAAAGGGACTTAGAAGAAAGGACACTTCAAAATATAAAAAGAAACCCCAAAGTACTTTACTCCTATGCAAAAAAGATGAATAAAAGGAGAATAGAAATAGGCCCTCTAAGAATTGAAGGACGGCTAACGAATGAAAAAAAAGGAAATATGCAACATATTAGCAGAAAAATATAAGAGTGAGTTCACGCCAAGAATTGCGAATGAGAATAATGAAACAGAAATGAGAGAAGAAAATGTCGAATATCTAACGGATATAGATATTAATGAAGCAGATATTGTCACGGCTATAAACGAAATTAAAAATGGATCGGCAGCCGGACCAGATGGAGTTCCAGCGATTTTGTTAAAAAAAACTGCAAACACTATCGCGAAGCCGCTTGCAATACTGCTAAGACAGAGTGTAGATATGAGCGAGATATATGTTAAACATAAATTAGCTTATATAACCCCTATCTTCAAAAGTGGGTCAAGACTAGAGGCAAGCAATTATAGACCTGTTAGTCTAACATCACATATTATGAAAGTGTATGAGAGGGTAATAAAAAAGAAAATAATGAAACATTTGGTCAAAAATAATTTGTTTAATATGGGTCAACACGGTTTCGTACCTGGAAAAAGTACACAGACCCAACTGATAGCACACTATGAAAACCTATACAATAATATGATAAATGAAAAAGACACAGATGTGATCTATCTAGATTTTGCAAAAGCCTTTGACAAGGTAGACCATAACATATTGGAGAAAAAATGAGAAAGCATAATATTGTGGGAAAGATAGGAAAATGGGTAAAAGAATTCCTGCAAAACAGAAAACAGATAGTGGTTGCAAATGACGAGAAATCAGATGAAGCCCAGGTAATATCTGGTGTGCCCCAAGGTACGGTATTAGCTGCACTGCTATTTGTTATTATGATCTCAGACATAGACTGTGATGTTGAAAACTCCGTAGTGAGAAGTTTCGCCGATGACACAAGAATAAGTAGAGAAATTACTTGTGATGAAGATAGGAACTCACTACAAAGAGATCTAAACAAAATATATGAATGGGCGGAGATAAATAGGATGGTATTTAACTCCGATAAATTCGAATCAATAAATTATGGAAACAGAGAAGGAATGGTGTATGCATACAAGGGACCTAATAATGAGACAATCACAAACAAGGAAGCAATTAAAGACCTTGGTGTAATTTTAAATAGGAATATGTTATGCAACGACCAAATAGCAACACTGTTGGCTAAATGTAAAGCAAAAATGGGAATGTTATTCAGACACTTTAAAACAAGAAAAGCTGAACACATGATTATGCTTTACAAAACTTATGTGCGTAGTACACTCGAGTACTGCAATGTGATATGGTACCCACACTACCAAAAGGATATTGCGCAAATAGAGAGTGTACAAAGGTCCTATACTGCTAGAATAGAAGAAGTTAAGGACCTTGACTACTGGGAAAGACTGCAATTTTTAAAACTATACAGTCTAGAAAGGAGAAGAGAACGCTATATGATAATACAAGCATGGAAGCAAAAAGAAGGAATTGCTGAAAACATCATGGAGCTTAAAATATCAGAAAGAGCAAGCCGAGGTAGATTAATAGTGCCAAAAAGCATTCCAGGTAAACTGAGAAAGGCGCACAGGACATTAATCCACTACGCACCAGCATCGATAATGCAGCGACTATTTAATGTGCTGCCAGCTCATCTAAGAAACATATCAGGAGTGAGCGTAGATGTGTTTAAGAATCAGCTCGATAAATACCTAAGATGCATCACAGACCATCCAAGACTGGAAGATGCAAAATACACCGGAAGATGCATTAGCAACTCTCTGGTGGATATACGAGGTGCCTGACACTGAGGGACCTGGGGGAACCCAAACAAAAAATAAGGCAATAAGGTAAGGTAAGGCTCTCTCTCTCTCTCTCTCTCTCTCTCTCTCTCTCTCTCTCTCTCTCTCTCTCTCTCTCTCTCTCTCAGCAGCCTTTTACTATAATTGGTGTTCCTCGCCTTTTGGATCCTCTCACTTATTGTTTCCTGGTCAGTGTCTCGGTGGGCTGCTTCTCCTCTTGTGATTTATCCTACCCCAGCATCCTACGAACAACTTGGGTAATTGGATACGAGTTTTACACCAGGGAGAAATAACCCCATTCTCTCTCTCTCTCTCTCTCTCTCTCTCTCTCTCTCTCTCTCTCTCTCTCTCTCTCTCTCTCTCTCTCTCTCTCTCTCTCTCTCTCTTCTTGTTTTTTTTATTTATGTAGTACGACCTCACTATGTGCATATATTACCTTCGAATTTCTTCTGTTAATTTTTAGAGAAAATAAATCAAGAAAGAAGACGAGAAAAGATGGAAAATGGACAAGGGGGAGATTTTGTTTAACCTTGAAGGAAGCAATGGGACGCTCAAACTCGTTAGTTCCTTCAGTGTCTGG